>NC_072820.1:732500-897500 GCF_027744805.1 Dunckerocampus dactyliophorus | reverse complement strand
ATATTCTAATGACAATATAACATAATTCAATACAATTATATCTGCATGTTATATAATTACTTTAAATGATTTACATACATAAAATAAATACAAGTAATTAATAATGGAATAAATCATAAAATAAATATAATAAAAAATAAAAATGTGTAACTTCTGAGAAGAGGCGTTTATTTCTTTGACTAGCTTTGTAAAATGATTCTTTTTTTAATATTTGTATTAAATTAATTCACTTATAATGAGTCAAAAACTATCAAATGAAAATAAAGTGTATTCTATTCATATTTAATAATTAAATATTGTATTTGCTTTATATCTTTGAGACGGGTAGGGACTAGTCGGAGTGGTTGCAAAACACGGAGAGAAGGAGTTTCCTCAGGAAGTACAGTGTACTTGTTGAAGTGTCCGTTCTACTGCTTTCCTTGTAGTGTTGTGTACGTGGCGGTGGCGGTTGGGGGGGGCTTTTCATAAAGGCAGCGTTTTGAGACGACGTGCACGTGGGCGTTCAGCTCCAGGCGCGTTTGACAGGATCAAAATGTCGTTTATGAAATAATCCCACCACACTTATTTCATGCACACCCGCAATATGCGCCCGAGCCGGCCTCTTTGTGTTAATCTTAATCTTCTTCTGGTGCTGCTTCGGAAGGTTCTGGAGCCCAAACAAGCATCGACTACGCAATTAATGTTAGCGCAGGCCGGCTGGCAACAAATGGGCGCGTGTGCGAGCTAATCGATGAGCTGATGGCCGCCGCTGTAATCACCGTCCTGCGCGCTGCAGGATGGACGTCGGCGTGCAAACACGACCGCTACGCCTTTTTGTCTTTCTCTTGTCGTCATCCAATGAAAGACGCCACTTTGTAGCAGTGGTGGTGTGCCTAAAGAGGCGGAGCTTGAGACCACGAGGCATTGTGCTGATTGGCGGATGCGGTGAAAACCTCGTTTTTTGTGCAAAAACCCCAGCAATTATTCCGCAAAAGCTGACGCGCTTACAAGACGCGCTGGACATCAAGTTGAGAGTCTGGGCTTTTAGCTTGACGGCTAGCGCTCTCCACTTTCATTGCGCGCCTCTTGTTTTTAATGTTTCCATGTTTTTTTGTTGGCACATTTTGGGTCCAAATCAATCCTCGCAGTGAATCTCCATGTCTTCATTCCTCGTACGCGGCATACCATGCACTATCATGACGATTCCTTCCGAACCGAACAAACAGCCTTTCATCTTCACCCATTTTCCTTGTTGGCACATTTTCGGTCCAAATCAATCCAGGCAATGAACCCAGATGTTTTGTAGCATAGCAAGCAGCATACCATGCCCTGTTGCGACTAGTCCTTTCTAACATACATCCTTTCATCTGCATCCACTTTTCTTGTCTTTGTTGGCACATTTTGGGTCCAAATCAATCCTCACAGTGACTCCTGACATCTTCATTCCTAGTAAGCAGCATACCATGCACTATTGTGACTAATTTTTCCAAAAGAACAAAAAGCCTTTCATCTTTTTTCCACTGTTTTTGTCTTTGTTGGCATATTTTGGGTCCAAATCAGTCCTCACAGTAAATCCAGATGTCTTTATTCTTACTAAGCAGCATGCCATGCACTGTTGTGACTAGTCTTCTTAATTCAACAAAGAGCCTTTCATTGTTTTCCACTTTCCTTGTCTTTGTTGGCACATTTTGGGTCCAAATGAATCCTGGCAGTGAATCTGGCTGTTTTCATTGAGACGCGCTGGACATGGAGTTGAGAGTCGGGGCCTTTAGCTCGAGGGCTAGCGCTCTCCACTCTCCCGAGTGGAACACAGCAAGCGAGGTCTGACTGTGGGAGAAGACACGTCCTGGAGATGAGCAATCAGTGCTTCTTAAAGGGACCGTCACCAAGTTTGAGGCCGAAATGGAGCTAAAAGAATGATGACACGCCACATTTGTCTGGGACGGATGCGTCCTAGATGTCACACTTGGCCGAGGAACGACACCACGGAGACGACACCTACACCGACGTGTCAGACCTGCCAGGGTGATGATGATGCAGGAACCAACTCTGCGTGTGTGTGTGTGTGTGTGTGTGTGTGTGTGTGTGTGTGTGTGTGTGAGGGCGAGAGACTGAAATAGAGACAGAGGACGAGGAGAGTGATGCTGTCGAGTCTCTTCATCTTCCTCCTCCTCCTCGTCGTCAGTGAAGCAGATGTCCAACGCATCTATTTCAAGCTGCGCGTACGTGGCGGATGATGCTAGCGCTGCATCATCCTTACGTCTTACCTGCTCGTGTACATTGTGCTCCTCTACACCCTATATTCCTGGGGTGTCCAAAGCGCGGTCCGGGGGCCATTTGAGGCCGGCCCATGACACATTCTAAAAAATATCATTTAATGACAAAAAAACAGCAGCAAAAATGGAAAAATCAACACTAATTTTACAAGAATAAAGTCCAAATAATAAGAAAATAAATAAGTTGTAAGCAAAAAAGTTGTCATTTTATGAGAATAATGTAATATTATGAGGACACAAAATAGTTTTAGTGGTATAAAGTTGAAATATTGAAGTCGTAATATTATGAGAAACAAACAAACAAAAATTTGGTTGGGGGAAAATGTTCAATGTGACGAGAATAAAGACAAAATATTATGGTAATAAAGTCATAATTACAAGAAGAAAGTTGAAATATTTGGAAAAAAATGGGAAAAAAAAGCTGTAATTTTGTGAGAATAAAGTCAAAATATACAGAAACTAGCTCTAGGGACATGGAATGTCACCTCTCTGGTAGGGAAAGAGCCTGAGCTGGTGCATGAGGTTGAGAAGTTCCGGCTAGATATAGTCGGACTCACCTCAACGCACAGCAAGGGCTCTGGAACCAGTCCTCTTGAGAGGGGTTGGACCTTGTTCCACTCTGGCGTTGCCAGCAGTGAGAGGCGACGGGCAGGGGTGGCAATTCTTGTTGCGCCCCGGCTTGTGGCCGGCATGTTGGGGTTTAACCCGGTTAACGAGAGGGTAGTTTCCCTCCGCCTTCGAGTGGGGGGACGGGTTCTGACTGTTATTTGTGCTTATGTGCCAAACAGCAGTTCAGAATACCCACCCTTTTTGGAGTCTCAAGAGGAAGTACTGGAGAGTGCTCCCTCAGGCGATTCCCTTGTTCTGCTGGGGGACTTCAACGCTCACGTTGACAGCGACAGTGAGACCTGGAGAGACGTGATTGGGAGGAACGGCCCCCCTGATCTGAACCCGAGCGGTGCTTTGTTATTGGACTTCTGTGCTCGTCACAGATTGTCAATAACAAACACAATGTTCAAGCATAAGGGTGTCCACACGTGCACTTGGCACCAGGACACCCTAGGCCGCACTTCCATGATTGACTTTGAGGTCGTATCATCGGACTTGCGGCCATATGTTTTGGACACTCGGGTGAAGAGAGGGGCGGAGCTGTCAACTGATCACCACCTGGTGGTAAGTTGGCTCCGATGGTGGGGGAGGATGCCGGTCAGACCTGGCAGGCCCAAACGTATTGTGAGGCTCTGCTGGGAACGACTGGCAGAGTCCCCTGTCAGAAGGAGTTTCAACTCCCACCTCCGGGAGAGCTTCGACCATGTTCCGAGGGAGGTGGCGGACATTGAGTCTGAATGGGCCATGTTCCGTGCCTCTATTGTCGAGGCAGCTGATCGGAGCTGTGGCCGTAAGGTGGTTGGTGCCTGTCGTGGCGGTAATCCCAGAACCCGTTGGTGGACACCAGTGGTGAGGGATGCCGTCAAGATGAAGAAGGAGTCCTATCGAGCCTTTTTGGCTCATGGGACTCCGGAAGCAGCTGACAGGTATCGGCAGGCCAAGCGGTCTGCAGCTCTGGCAGTCGCTGAGGCAAAAACTCGGACATGGGAGGAGTTCGGAGAAGCCATGGAGAACGACTTCCGGACGGCTTCGAAGAGATTCTGGACCACCATTCGGCGTCTCAGGAGGGGGAAGCAGTGCACAGTCAACACCGTGTATGGTGGGGATGGTGTGCTGCTGACCTCAACTCGGGATGTTGTGGATCGGTGGAAAGAATACTTCGAAGACCTCCTCAATCCCACCGACACGTCTTCCAATGAGGAAGCAGAGCCTGGGGACTCCACGGTGGGCTCTCCTATCTCTGGGGCTGAGGTTGCTGAGGTTGTCAAAAAGCTCCTCGGTGGCAGGGCCCCGGGGGTGGATGAGATCCGTCCGGTGTTCAGGGGTTCTGCAGAGGAGGATCCGCCGGATAGTTGAATCTCGGATTCAGGAGGAGCAGTGTGGTTTTCGTCCTGGTCGTGGAACTGTGGACCAGCTCTACACTCTCAGCAGGGTCCTTGAGGGTGCATGGGAGTTTGCCCAACCAGTCTACATGTGTTTTGTGGACTTGGAGAAGGCATTCGACCGTGTTCCTCGAGGAATTTTGTGTACTCCGGGAGTATGGGGTATCGGACCAGCTAATTCAAGCTGTTCGTTCCCTGTATGACCGGTGTCAGAGTTTGGTTTGCATTTCCGTCAGTAAGTCGGACCCGTTTCCAGTGAAGGTTGGACTCCGCCAGGGCTGCCCTTTGTCACCAATTCTGTTCATTATTTTTATGGACAGAATTTCTAGGCGCAGCCAGGGCGTTGAGGGGTTCCGGTTTGGTGGCTGCAGGATTGAGTCTCTGCTTTTTGCAGATGATGTGGTCCTGCTGGCTTCATCAAGCCGTGAACTTCAACTTTCACTGGATCGGTTCACAGCCGAGTGCGAAGCGGCCGGGATGAGAATCAGCACCTCCAAGTCCGAGTCCATGGTTCTCGCCCGGAAAAGGGTGGAATGCCATCTCCAGGTCGGGGATGAGATCCTGCCCCAAGTGGAGGAGTTTAGGTACCTTGGGGTCTTATTCACGAGTGAGGGAAGGATGGAACGCGAGATCGATAAGCGAATTGGTGCGGTGTCTGCAGTGATGCAGACGCTACATCGGTCTGTTGTGGTGAAGAGAGAGCTAAGCCAAAAGGCAAAGCTCTCAATTTACTGGTCGATCTACGTTCCTACCCTCACCTATGGTCATGAGCTTTGGGTAATGACCGAAAGGACAAGATCGCGGGTACAAGCGGCCGAAATGAGTTTTCTCCATAGGGTGGCTGGGCTCTCCCTTAGAGATAGGGTGAGAAGCACTGTCATCCGGGAGAGACTCGGAGTAGAACCGCTGCTCCTCCGCATTGAGAGGAGCCAGATGAGGTGGCTTGGGCATCTGGTCAGGATGCCTCCTGGACGCCTCCCTGGGGAGGTGTTCACGGCAAGTCCGACCGGTAAAAGGCCTCGGGGAAGACCCAGGACACGTTGGAGAGACTGTTTCCCAACTGGCCTGGGAATGCCTCGGGATCCGCCGGGAGGAGCTGGACGAAGTGGCTGGGGAGAGGAAAATCTGGGGCTCCCTGCTTAGGCTGTTGCCCCCGCGACCCGATCTCGGATAAGAGGTAGAAGATGGATGGATGGATGGAAGTCAAAATATGACGAGAAAAATTGGGTATTCTAATAAACGTGAAAAAATAATATAATAATAATAATAAACATGTCATATTACGGGGGAAAATCAAAATCCATTACTAAAAGTCATTTTAGTAATGGAATAAAGTCATAATATTATTGTATTGTATTGTATTGTATTGTATTGTATTGTATTGTATTGTATTTGTATTTGTATTATATTTGTATTGTATTTGTATTGTATTTGTATTTGTACTTTATTAATCCCACAGCGGGGAAATTGACTTGTTACAGCAGCAAGCAAGATACGCAAGTAAAGAATACATAGTGACTACAACATGGTTCAGGTGGTGCAGGTGTTGTGGAGCCTGACAGCGGTCGGTATGAAGGACCTGCGGAACCTCTCCTTCTTACACCGTGGGTGTAACAGTCTGCTGCTGAAGGAGCTGCTAAGGGAAATAAGTGTCATGTAGCGGGTGAGAGGTGTTGTCCATGATGGATGTCAGCTTAGCCAACATCCTTCTCTCCCCCACTTCCTCCACGGAGTCCAGAGGACCGTCCAGGACAGAGCTCGCTCTCCTGATCAGCCTATTGATCCTGCTCCTGTCCCTGTCCGTGCTGCCCCCTCTCCAGCAGCCCACAGCATAGAAGATGGCTGAGGCCACCACAGAGTCGTAAAAGGTCCGTAAGAGAGTCCTGCACACACCAAAGGACCTCAGTCTCCTCAGCATCCATTAGTCTGCAATTGCGTCATCACCTATTTTTGCCTCAACACTCGATCCCAAACGTTGAATGAGTTTAAGTCGTAATATTATGAGAAACAAATAAAACAAAATTGTTGTAATTTTTGGAAAATTGTGTTGGGGAAAAATGTTTAATGTTATGAGAAGAAAGTCAAACTATTGTGGGAATAAAGTCATTTTACAAGCATACCATAATTTTACAGGAATAAAGTCCAAATATTACGAGAAAAATTAGGTATTGTTACGAGAATAAACGCATACTAATATTAGGAAAAAGAGTAGTAACTTAGAGTTGAAATGTTAAAGAAAAAATATGGTGTTTTATTAAAGACAAAAAAAACAAAATTTTGGGAAAATTAGTTTGGAGAAAAGTTATAAAATTCTGGGAATAAAGTCATCATATTAATAGAAAAAGATTTACAACAAGACAGTTGACATAGTCAGAAAATGTGAAGAAAAGTTGCAATTTTAGGAGAATAAACTAGTAGTATCATGAGGGAAAATAACGTCATTTTAGGAGCATAGAGGCCGCACGGTGGTCTAGTGGTTAGCACGTTGGCCAACACAGTAACAGCTTGGAGATCGGGAAGACCTGGGTTTGATTCTCCCCTGGGCATTTCTGTGTGGAGTTTGCATGTTCTCCCCGTGTGCGCGTGGGTTTTCTCCGGGTACTCCGGCTTCCTCCCACATTCCAAAAACATACAGGTGAGGTTAATTGGCGACTCTAAACTGTCCATAGGTATGAATGGTTGTTTGTCTATATGTGCCCTGCCATTGGCTGGCGACCAGTCCAGGGTGTACCCCGCCTGTCGCCCAAAGTCAGCTGGGATAGGCTTCAGCATGCCCCTGCGACCCTAATGAGGATGAAGCGGTATAGAAAATGGATGGATGGATAGGCGCATAGAGTTGAAATATTCAAAGAAAAAAATGTGGTGTTTTATTAAAGTCGTAATATTATTAGAAACTAGCAAAACAAACAACGTCATTTTTGGAACACTAAGTTGAAAAAACAAAAACAGCAAAAATGCAGGAAAAAAAAAGAGCAAAGAATGAAGTTGAAACATATTTTACCAATTTTTAAAATGATTATTTCTTCATCCTTTTCATATTAATTATTTTACATAAATATATACAATAATGAGTTATAAATGATTGTTATTCATGGATTGATATGAATATACAATTGATATCTTTTTGTCATTGACATGAATATAAATGATTTTCGTAAGTATAAAACATCTATATATGATTCATTTGGAACGCAATCGATTGGTAATAACCCGACCGCTGAAATGGGCAGCAGGCCGAGGGGAGGGGGTGCAACAAAGAGAAGAACATCAACAGGATGCGGCGGTGTCAGACAGGAAGTGGGCGCACTTCTCCATTTTTTTCTGTCAACGCTTCACGCACGGGTCTCACATGCTCGCTGTCGAAAGCGTCCACGGTGACGCCCCCGCAAACCTTGAGAAATGAAGGGGATTTGGATGGTAACTTGTAAAAAGAGAATGCATATTGGAGGGAAATAAGTATTTGATCCCCAACCAACAGACCAGTTGTGTGCCTGCCAAGCACACAAGAAGGTGTTAGTGCGCCCTACTTTTCATCCAATTCCATGATGTTTTCTATCACCTCCTGCGGACAAACATGGTGCATTTTGCAGAATAACCCACCATGGGGCCAGAGGGAGTTGACTGTGCTAAACGAGGCAGGAAACGGGACTGAATTGGAGACAGAACTCTTATTTTGAAGTGGCAGGAGTGAGGAGAAGAAGGTTGCGATGGTGTTGCAGTGGAAGCAGCTCTGAGGCGCGTTGTGGCTCGGTTGGAAGGGGGCGGGGCTGTAGAGCGAGAGAGAGAGAGAGGGAGTGAGGAGTGAGGCGGGTGAGGGAGAGCGCTGACAGTTCTCCTCGGCCAGCGAGCAGCAGCAGCAGCAGCAGCGGAGCAGCAGGACGCCGTGCGTCGCTTCCTCTTCGCGGACGGACTTTAAACATTTCTGCGACGCCTTTCCCGTGGTTTTTTTTTTTTTTTTTTTTTGGCCTTTTGCTTCCGGCTCTTTGTGCCTCGCTGACCCCCCCCCTCCCCCTTCCTCCTCCCTTTTTTTCACCCCCCTCCCCGCCATGGTTTCTATAATTTCCGACCTGGACCCCCTTAAAAGCTGGAACGTCTTAAGGTAAGCCTCGCCCCGGTCTGACATGTGATCCCCCGCCCCGCGTTCTTGTCATGAGATGCTGCGTTGCCTTCGTCCAAGTTGTACAACTCCTCCCCCCCCCCCACCCCCCACCCACATCATGACTTCCAAAGCTGTTAGGAAAGTAGAGGAATGTGGTCTTCACATTCCCACATGGCTGACGGCAGCTCAGAGATGGGAGCCTCTTTTATTACGTACCCCCGCTCCTGGGTTCAAAGGTGACACTCCTTCCCTCCCCTCCCATCCACAAGACCCCCCCTTGTACTTGTTTTGTTTGTGTACGTAGCTGCGCTGCTTCACATTTGACAGGGATATGTCACATGACCACTTTCTCTTCTCTTCTCTCTTCGCTTGTTGTCACCTGTCATGGGGGAGGGGGGGTTACCCTCGCACCCCCTCCTCCTCCCCCTCCTTCTTTATTAAACCTTTGTTCTCCCACATTAGAGGACGGGGTGCAGCTCCTCTTCAGGGACAAGCGTGTTAATAAAAAGCAGCTTAGCACCGCCGGCGCTCACTCATGCATATGCACGCGTGCGCACACACATGCACACGCGCACACACACACACACACTCAGCAGGCTGTGCACACTCGTCATAAACGGCCGTCAACAAGCTGACCTGTGCTCTAACACACACACACGCATGCACACACACACACACACACATGCATGCACGTGCACACACACACACACACACACGGAGAAAGGAAGTAGATGTTCCTCCCGCATCTCCATTTTTCCTCTAATGAGAAACAGCATGCATATTCATTCCTCCTGATTGCATCACGTGCACACGCACTCACACAACAAGCACAGGCAGACTTTTTTTGGGGGGGGGGGGCATGTGGCATTTAAATACACACAACAAGTTAAAGAAGACTTGGTGGAGTCGTGGAGTCGTTCAACGCGGACGCACAAACCCATCGCATGTACGTACATGCGTGCGCGTGTTTGATTCCCTGAAGGTGCCCTGTCAACCCTCCCGTTTAAACACGTTCCCGTATTTTTACTTTTATGGGAAAATAAAAAGGACCGTCTTCCGCCCCCCCCCCTCAACTAACAGACGCAGCGAATAACAGCCACCTTGCAAGTGGAAGAACACACACTCCCTTATTTTCCATATTTTTAAGCATTTATTATTGATTTAATATTTGATTTTATTAATTCATTATTCATTTTTCTCATTTTTAATTGTTTTTTACATTTTTCAATTTTTTCTATTTAAATTTTAACATTTTTAATCATTTTTCTTAATTGTTAACATTTTTTACCTCCAGTTTACCTGTTTTTTTAATTTTTTTAAAATTCATTAATTATTTATTTTTCTTCACTTTAAAATTTTTTTTTAAAATTTGAAAAATTTAAAAAACGTTTTCATTTTTTTACTTTTTTTTAGCTAATTATATACTGTATATATATATTTTTTTTTTTTATTAAACCTTTATTTTCCCTATTTTTAAAAATAGAATGTATTTATTTTAGATTTGATTTAATAATGATTTATTTTTTTATTTTGTTTTATTTTTCTTTTTTAATTATTACTTTTTTTTAAACTCCTGAATATTCCTCGATTTGAATGAGTACTGATGTATTATATGACGTATGCTACGTTGACACCTTGTTGTGGTTCCGAAATGAATGAACGCTGTCGGACGCGTCCCTGCGGCGCCGCTGAGAGCGTCACGAGGAGGCGGAGTCAAGCTGAGAGGTTAGGAAGTGACGTCACTATGGGATGGCAGGGCCCGGTAACAAGGAAGCTTTCAGACCCTCCAAACGACCATTAAAAAAATCATCAAATAATCCAATAATCATATTTAAATGAATGAATTCATGTCATTATTGATCCTATATTTACTATTCATGTATTTATTTACTAAGGGGGTTTTTTTACATTTTTTTGTGATTTGGGGGGGGGTCTTTTGCATCTCTTTTTGCTTGTCTTTTTGTTTTTTTTATTCATTTACCACACACACGGGCACAAAGTGACAAATGTGTTCAATAATGCAGCACCTGGAGGATGGCGCTCTGTCGCCATCTCGCTCTCGTGCGCACGCGCGCACGCACACGCGCACTCATCCTGTGCTGTGGCCGTATGAGAGCGCCGCACTTTGTTCCAGTCTTATCTCAGCGGCACTCGTGCCGTATAGAAGCTTTAAACCCGAGTGTGTGCTTCACGCCTGCCGTATATTTCCTGTCCCCTAAGCGAGGGGGACGACCAGGAAAACGGGGGGGTGGCGCTAATGGCGTGGTGGCTCTGTGAGCGTGTAAGAGTCAGCAAAGAGAAAAAAAACATTGGCGCGGGGCCCGGGTGAGGCTAAGTGTGTGTAAATGTGCTTTGTGTTTGGGAGTGATGGACGCTGGAAGCCAAGCAGAAAGAAACGCCGACGCGGCATAAACGCCATAAACACCAAATCCCTTCATACCCGAAACGCTCACATGCTCTACAGAGGTCAAAGTTAGCTGTGAGTTCACGTGACGTCACGCTGAAGGGAAATAGAAACGACCTCCACAGCGCGCCCGCCCTTCTGTCGGGAGAGAAGAGCCAAAGAAAAAGGAAAAATCCTTCTTTTCCTTCCTCCGCCTCGTCTCCACCGCCATCCCTTCCCGATCTGATCAGGACGAGCACATCCGAGCGAGCCCGGCCTCGGCAGATCTTCGGGGCCAAAGCCTTTCAAACCAGGGGTGTCCAAAGTGCGGCTCGGGGGGGCATTTGTAGCCCGCGGCTTTTTCTTAGTGGCCCGCGGTACATTCTATAAATAGATCTTATCAAGAAAACAAACAAAAAAACACAAATAAATTGAAAAATCTGCACAATAATAAAGCAAAAATCATAATTCTTTGAGAATAACGTCGCAATGTTATGATGAAAAATAAGGTCATTTTAGTCACATAAAACTTGAAATATTCAAGAAAAAATGTAACATTTTAACAGACATTATTAATTTATTGCAATAAATATTATAATTTATCAATTATTTCTAATAATAATTATCAATATTGTGAGAAATAAACAAAACAACCAGTCAAGCTGTAGTTCTTTGAAAATTTGATTTAAAAAAAAAAGACATATAAACGTTCAAATCAAGTCACAATCACAACAAGAAAATTGACAAGAAGAAAGTTGACATTTTTAGAAAAACAGCAGAAATGGGGAAAAAAAAAAACTGGAATTTTAATGACAATAAAGTTTCAATTTTATGAAAATAAACGTGTGATGTTATGATTAAAAATCATGTCATTAAAAAAATGTGTAAAAAAGGCCATAAGATTATGAGAAACAAACAAAACAATGACTTTTTTCAATCAAACAAGGTTGCAGAAAACGTGTAAAATGATGGGAATGAAGTCATGATTACGAGAAGAAAATGTACAAGAAGAAAGTAGAAATAGTTGGAAATGTAAAAATAAGACAAAAACGGCAACAGCAGAAATGGAAAAAACAGTTGTAATTTTACAAGAATAAAGCCCAAAAATATTAAGAGAAAAAAGTTGTTTTCTATTGAGAAAAAAGACGCAATTTTACAAGAAAAAACGTGTAATGTTATAAGACAAAATAGTCTTAGTTAAAAAAAAATTAAAAACTAAAAAATGTGAATTTTCTACGAAAATAAATTCAAAATATTAAGAGAAAAAAGTCACAATTTTACCAGAATCAAATCGTTATCTTAAGAAAAAAAGCAATGTGAGAAAAGCACGCACCATAAAAAATGCTACCATGATAACGTGCTAACACCTAGCATGATAGTCCTAAGTGTTTATATACTGTATGTGTCTACCCATGAAAATAGCTAAAAATGCGAGTATCCTAATGCATGCCAACACCTAGCATGATAGCGGAATGCACCGGGAAGGCTAAATGTCCCAAATGAGTTGAGAGTTTTAACTTTGAAACGGTCTGAATCGGTTGAGAAAAGTTGGAAGTACTTGGAACTCTTTAGATCAAAGGCATTTTGTGTTTCTCAAGACAAACGGTGGGATTTGTTGTGCCTGAAATGTGGCTAGTAGCATGAATGTCCTGACTTTGTTGAATGAGCAATGAGAAAAATGAGCAAAAATGAGCATGTCTGTTCCACATGTGCCGCTGCCATACAGGTCGGCTCACATGTGCAAGTCTGCAGCCGATCGGCACGCACATGAGTTGTCATGAGACATCATGTGACTCCTGGGCTGGCACTTCCCCTTTCCAACATCCTGGCGTGCGGCTCCACGGTCCAAAGTGTGGACTTCCTGTTCAAACGTTAAACGTCAGCAGTGTTGGGAGACAGAATAAATCACATTCACTTTTTGTCGATTGTTGGCGAACGAGTCAAACCTTTTGAAAAGCTTTTTTCAATACACCATGAGAGCCGACTGGCACGTGTAAACTAACCTCTAACCCCAACCTCTCTAACCCTAATCTTAATCCTAACTTCTCTAACCCTAATCCTAACCCTAACCTTGCTAACCATAACCCGATCCCTAACCCCATACGCAGCTGGGAACACCTAAAAGAGCCGTTCCAAAAACCCGACTCGTTCGTGAACGTCCCATGTGTCCGCCACAGGAAGAGAAGCAGATGCAACAACGGCGTGCGTGGAGTTCAAAGTGTGCTTTTTGTGATGTAAGCCTCAGTTACCTTTTTGTAAAAGTAACTGGTAACAGTAACTAACTAGCTTTTAAAGTCATTCGCACACGGCGGCATGACGGCGACAGCATTTGGGACATCCCGATAAGGCGGGACTATCCGTCCCGTTAACGTGGCCGGCGCCAGCTGAGCCACGATATCGTGGCGTTATGGCCCCACCTTCCGGGTACTCGGCCCAGCGCCCGCCCCCGGGGGTCCGGCTCCATCCCGGCCCATTAAATTCAACGTCCTTGGGCTCCTTAGCCCGCTTTTATTCCATCCGTTATTCCATCATCACATGGCTTTTCCCAGCCCTCATTTTCTGCTGTAATTGGACGGCGCTCCCGGGGGACGCTCGTCAGCACGACCCGGCGGTCCCAGCTGGCCTCCTCACGTGCACAATAGCGGCACCGTGTCTGCAGGCCCGCCGTAAGAAGGCGATGTTCACCTTTATTGTGCACAGAAGAGTCCGTTTCATCGTCAGCTCCTTTTTTGAATAAAGATGAGGCGGCAGGTCGACGCCTCGCTCTCATTGGCCAAGTCTCCTTATCTCACTTCCTTATCCCCTTTCCTTATCTTGCCTCCTTTGGTGCCCAAGCTTGACGAGCACCTGGCACTTGAGGAAGGGGGGGAGGGGGGGACCTTATCAGGACGACACAGCTTCTTTTTAAATATGCATCACTTCTCTAAAAATAGCAGCAGCAGTAGGTGGCGCTCTCTTCAACTGTTTTATACACGCACTGCTCTGTACTCTATACATCTACTCTATACATCTACTCTATACATGTACATCTACTCTATACATCTACTCTATACATCTACTCTATACATGTACTCTATACATGTACATCTACTCTATACATCTACTCTATACATCTACTCTATACATCTACTCTATACATGTACATCTACTCTATACATCTACTCTATACATCTACTCTATACATGTACATCTACTCTATACATCTACTCTATACATGTACTCTATACATCTACTCTATACATCTACTCTATACATGTACATCTACTCTATACATCTACTCTATACATCTACTCTATACATCTACTCTATACATGTACATCTACTCTATACATCTACTCTATACATGTACTCTATACATCTACTCTATACATCTACTCTATACATGTACATCTACTCTATACATCTACTCTATACATGTACATCTACTCTATACATCTACTCTATACATCTACTCTATACATGTACATCTACTCTATACATCTACTCTATACATCTACTCTATACATGTACATCTACTCTATACATCTACTCTATACATGTACATCTACTCTATACATCTACTCTATACATCTACTCTATACATCTACTCTATACATGTACATCTACTCTATACATCTACTCTATACATCTACTCTATACATGTACATCTACTCTATACATCTACTCTATACATGTACTCTATACATCTACTCTATACATCTACTCTATACATGTACATCTACTCTATACATCTACTCTATACATCTACTCTATACATCTACTCTATACATGTACATCTACTCTATACATCTACTCTATACATGTACATCTACTCTATACATCTACTCTATACATCTACTCTATACATCTACTCTATACATGTACATCTACTCTATACATCTACTCTATACATCTACTCTATACATGTACATCTACTCTATACATCTACTCTATACATGTACTCTATACATCTACTCTATACATCTACTCTATACATGTACATCTACTCTATACATCTACTCTATACATGTACATCTACTCTATACATCTACTCTATACATCTACTCTATACATGTACATCTACTCTATACATCTACTCTATACATCTACTCTATACATGTACATCTACTCTATACATCTACTCTATACATGTACATCTACTCTATACATCTACTCTATACATCTACTCTATACATCTACTCTATACATGTACATCTACTCTATACATCTACTCTATACATCTACTCTATACATGTACATCTACTCTATACATCTACTCTATACATGTACTCTATACATCTACTCTATACATCTACTCTATACATGTACATCTACTCTATACATCTACTCTATACATGTACATCTACTCTATACATCTACTCTATACATCTACTCTATACATGTACATCTACTCTATACATCTACTCTATACATCTACTCTATACATGTACATCTACTCTATACATCTACTCTATACATGTACATCTACTCTATACATCTACTCTATACATCTACTCTATACATGTACATCTACTCTATACATCTACTCTATACATGTACATCTACTCTATACATCTACTCTATACATCTACTCTATACATGTACATCTACTCTATACATGTACTCTATACATCTACTCTATACATCTACTCTATACATGTACTCTATACATGTACATCTACTCTATACATGTACTCTATACATCTACTCTATACATCTACTCTATACATGTACATCTACTCTATACATCTACTCTATACATGTACTCTATACATCTACTCTATACATCTACTCTATACATGTACATCTACTCTATACATCTACTCTATACATCTACTCTATACATGTACATCTACTCTATACATCTACTCTATACATGTACTCTATACATCTACTCTATACATCTACTCTATACATGTACATCTACTCTATACATCTACTCTATACATCTACTCTATACATCTACTCTATACATGTACATCTACTCTATACATCTACTCTATACATGTACTCTATACATCTACTCTATACATGTACATCTACTCTATACATCTACTCTATACATGTACATCTACTCTATACATGTACTCTATACATCTACTCTATACATGTACATCTACTCTATACATCTACTCTATACATCTACTCTATACATGTACATCTACTCTATACATGTACTCTATACATGTACTCTATACATGTACATCTACTCTATACATCTACTCTATACATCTACTCTATACATGTACATCTACTCTATACATCTACTCTATACATCTACTCTATACATCTACTCTATACATGTACATCTACTCTATACATCTACTCTATACATGTACTCTATACATCTACTCTATACATGTACATCTACTCTATACATCTACTCTATACATGTACATCTACTCTATACATGTACTCTATACATCTACTCTATACATCTACTCTATACATCTACTCTATACATGTACATCTACTCTATACATCTACTCTATACATGTACATCTACTCTATACATCTACTCTATACATCTACTCTATACATGTACATCTACTCTATACATGTACTCTATACATCTACTCTATACATGTACATCTACTCTATACATCTACTCTATACATGTACATCTACTCTATACATCTACTCTATACATGTACTCTATACATGTACATCTACTCTACACATCTACTCTATACATCTACTCTATACATCTACTCTATACATGTACATCTACTCTATACATCTACTCTATACATCTACTCTATACATGTACATCTACTCTATACATGTACTCTATACATCTACTCTATACATGTACTCTATACATGTACATCTACTCTATACATGTACTCTATACATGTACATCTACTCTATACATGTACATCTACTCTATACATGTACTCTATACATCTACTCTATACATTTACTCTATACATCTACTCTATACATGTACATCTACTCTATACATCTACTCTATACATGTACATCTACTCTATACATCTACTCTATACATCTACTCTATACATGTACATCTACTCTATACATCTACTCTATACATGTACATCTACTCTATACATCTACTCTATACATCTACTCTATACATCTACTCTATACATGTACATCTACTCTATACATCTACTCTATACATCTACTCTATACATCTACTCTATACATGTACATCTACTCTATACATCTACTCTATACATGTACATCTACTCTATACATCTACTCTATACATCTACTCTATACATGTACATCTACTCTATACATGTACTCTATACATGTACTCTATACATGTACATCTACTCTATACATCTACTCTATACATCTACTCTATACATGTACATCTACTTTATACATGTACATCTACTCTATACATCTACTCTATACATGTACATCTACTCTATACATCTACTCTATACATCTACTCTATACATGTACATCTACTCTATACATCTACTCTATACATGTACATCTACTCTATACATGTACATCTACTCTATACATCTACTCTATACATCTACTCTATACATGTACATCTACTCTATACATCTACTCTATACATGTACATCTACTCTATACATCTACTCTATACATCTACTCTATACATGTACATCTACTCTATACATCTACTCTATACATGTACATCTACTCTATACATCTACTCTATACATCTACTCTATACATCTACTCTATACATCTACTCTATACATCTACTCTATACATGTACATCTACTATATACATCTACTCTATACATGTACTCTATACATGTACTCTATACATGTACATCTACTCTATACATCTACTCTATACATGTACATCTACTCTATACATCTACTCTATACATCTACTCTATACATGTACATCTACTCTATACATCTACTCTATACATCTACTCTATACATGTACATCTACTCTATACATCTACTCTATACATGTACTCTATACATGTACATCTACTCTATACATCTACTCTATACATCTACTCTATACATCTACTCTATACATCTACTCTATACATGTACATCTACTATATACATCTACTCTATACATGTACTCTATACATGTACTCTATACATGTACATCTACTCTATACATCTACTCTATACATGTACATCTACTCTATACATCTACTCTATACATGTACATCTACTCTATACATCTACTCTATACATCTACTCTATACATGTACATCTACTCTATACATCTACTCTATACATCTACTCTATACATGTACATCTACTCTATACATCTACTCTATACATGTACATCTACTCTATACATCTACTCTATACATCTACTCTATACATGTACATCTACTCTATACATGTACATCTACTCTATACATCTACTCTATACATGTACTCTATACATGTACATCTACTCTATACATGTACATCTACTCTATACATGTACTCTATACATGTACATCTACTCTATACATCTACTCTATACATCTACTCTACTCTACTCATGTACTCTATACTTTACATTCATGTACTCTATATACATTCATGTACTCTATACAGTACATTCATGTACTCTATACAGTACATTCATGTACTCTATATACATTCATGTACTCTATATACATTCATGTACTCTATACAGTACATTCATGTATTCTATATACATTAATGTACTCTATACAGTACATTCATGTACTCTATGTACATTCATGTACTCTATATACATTCATGTACTCTATACAGTACATTCATGTACTCTATACAGTACATTCATGTATTCTATATACATTAATGTACTCTATACAGTACATTCATGTACTCTATGTACATTCATGTACTCTATACAGTACATTCATGTACTCTATATACATTCATGTACTCTATACAGTACATTCATGTACTCTATACAGTACATTCATGTACTCTATATACATTCATGTACTCTATACAGTACATTCATGTACTCTATACAGTACATTCATGTACTCTATACAGTCATTCATGTACTCTATATACATTCATGTACTCTATACAGTACATTCATGTACTCTATACAGTACATTCATGTATTCTATATACATTCATGTACTCTATACAGTACATTCATGTACTCTATACAGTCATTCATGTACTCTATATACATTCATGTATTCTATCAATAAGTGCACATTGTATATGATCATCAATAAGTGCACATTGTATATGATCATCAATAAGTGCACATTGTATATGATCATCAATAAGTGCACATTGTATGTGATCATCAATAAGTGCACATTGTATGTGATCATCAATAAGTGCACATTGTATATGATCATCAATAAGTGCACATTGTATGTGATCATCAATAAGTGCACATTGTATATGATCATCAATAAGTGCACATTGTATGTGATCATCAATAAGTGCACATTGTATATGATCATCAATAAGTGCACATTGTATATGATCATCAATAAGTGCACATTGTATGTGATCATCAATAAGTGCACATTGTATATGATCATCAATAAGTGCACATTGTATATGATCATCAATAAGTGCACATTGTATGTGATCATCAATAATTGCACATTGTATATGATCATCAATAAGTGCACATTGTATATGATCATCAATAAGTGCACATTGTATGTGATCATCAATAAGTGCACATTGTATGTGATCATCAATAAGTGCACATGTGTTCAAAAATGGCAATTTAAACATAATCATTTGAAATCTAATTGAAAAAGAAATCATGATTACATGCCGTAAAAAAGGTACACCATTTTTGGAATCTCGATTCATTTCAAAACATTTGTTGAAATTTAAATGTCACATTTATTGGGACATTTTCATTTCTTGACTTTCACTTTCAAGCTACAATTCATTTTAAAAAAGAGTAAGTCACTTTTTGAAAGAGGAAAAAGGTTGCAATTTTACAAGATCAAAGTTAGAAAAAATCATCATGAAAGAAAATTTGAATTTAATGAAAACAAGAAGAAAAAGTCATCATTTTAAGCCATAAATAAAATTACATTTCTTCATTGGAAGTATTTACATTTCAATGTCAAATTTAGGATTTTTAAATGGGAATCAGTTTCAATTTCAAACTTAAAATGCATTTTTTTTTAAAAGAGTAAGTCATTTTTATGTGAAAAAAGTAAAAAAAAAACAGAATTTAAAAATGATCGTTTAAAAATCCGTTGAAAAAAAGAAAGTCATTATTTGTCAGCATAAAAGACGTAAAACGTGAATATGTCATATTTACATGCATGTCATGTACGCCAAGAAATGACATCACTCTTTTCAATTTGAAAAGAAAGAATAAGTCATTTTTTATCAGGAAAACAGTTGTGGTTATCAGAAAAGTCACATTTTTTAAATTAAAATTTAATTTGAACAAAGAAAATGTCATCATTTTAAACCATAAATAAATATAAAATTGAAATATTTTGGTTCATTAAATGAAATATATACATATATAATATAATATATATATATATATATATATATATAATATTTACATTTACATTTAAATGTCATATTTATTATTATTTAAATGCGAATTTCAATTTCAAAATTAAAATGTATTTTTCCATGAAAAGAGATGCAAGACGAATGCATCAGGAAAAATGTGATTTTAAAAAATATATCATTTTAAATTACATTTAAAAAAAATAAAAAGTCTTAAATTGACTTTTTTTAAAATGGATAAATAAAAAGTACAATTTTAAAATGACATTCGTTGGAAAAACAATGAAAACGTTCAATCCAACTGTCGTATTGACGATTATGGCATCCATTTTCATGTCGTTAAGTTAGGTGTGTTAAGTGTGTTAAGTGTGTAGAGTGTATTGAGTGTATTGAGTGAGTTAAGTGTGTTAAGTGTGCTAAGTGCAAACGGGAGCATGAGCTGCCTCATCTCATTTGCATATTTGCTGTGGGCCAATCGAAGACTTGATCACACGTGAATCTAATTAGTTCGCCGCCGTCATTTCGCTGCGTGCGCCGATCCGACCTCCGGATGTCGGATGTCGGCCGTCTTTCACTGTCGCTAGGGGGCATGCGGGGGGGATACGGGACACAACCCTAAGCTAACCCTCCGGAGTGGTATTACGAGACGTCAATGCTAGCTAGCGCAGGCTAATGTGAGCACGTCGCAGCAGTTTTTCAGCAGCGTTCCATCGCGTTCAACTCCTTGGACCGTACCATCCTTTGCAAAGTGTTTATCTGCGTGTAGGCCACCCCTCGCCCCCCCACGCTGACCGGGCGGTGAGTCGGGTTTTAAGTGCGAAAAGACAGACGGCACAGCTGGACTTGAACTCCTGCCTCCCCTCCCTTCATGCGTTGCCAAACTTTACCCCCCTCCCCCACCACCCATCCGGACCCCCACCCTCCCCCAAGGCTTTTGACAGCGAAGAGAACACCAACTTTTTTTCTTTTTTTGTCGTCTCTGTCTGTCAGCTGAACGAGGACGGAGTGAAAGCGCGTCATGCTAATGTGATTCTTGTGTTTCGCCAAAGCCCCACCCCCAACCCCCGCCCCCGCACCCCGCCTGTGAAACAACGAGGACATCCAACAATAAAAGCATTGACAATTACTCGGTAGCGCGTGTTTTCCGTCGCAGCGTGCGACTCATTATACAAATTCCCGCCCCCTCCTCAGACACGTGAGTAATGGACAGTCCCCGCCCCCTCCCGGTGTCCCACAACACGTAGACAATGGACAATGTGTTGTTCCATATTCTTGTCTTTGTGGAATGCACTCGGCAGCGGGAGCTCGGCTTTACAATCGAGGCCTTTATCTGTCAGCAGTCACCACTTCCTGTTTCCACGGTGATGCGCCGCCGCGCCGTCTGGCAGCGACCCCGGAAACCCTCGCCGGGCGCTAATCTTAAGTCGCAGGCTGCAGCGGGCGCGATTGCGGCCGTCCGCGCGACGCTGTGATCTTTGACCGCACCGCCGAGCGCCGCATCCCAGATAAAAAGATTAGCCGACTTCATCCGAAGTGGGAAGATTGAGAGAAGCGCCACGCCGCAAAACCCGTATCCACCTTAATCATCAACACATTGTTAGCGTTATCGTCTTCGGGAACGCTAGCTTGTCCATTTAGTACCAAATAGTAGCATAACCCGTGTAATGTGCAACATATAGCAATGTTAGCGCCTTTGGCTCGTTTTTGCTTTTTAGTATCTCCTGCTTATTGACTATCCACCTTAATCATCAACATACTGTTAGCATGATCAAGTTTGGAAATGCTAAAGTGTCCATTTTGTATTAAATTGTAGCATAATCCGTATAATGTGCAACATGTTGTAATGTTAGCACCTTTGGCTCGTTTTTGCTACTAACTTTTGATGATTAGCTTTTTTATTATAACACTTTTTTAAATATCCACCTTAATAATGAACACATTGTTAGCATTGTCATCTTCAGAAAGGCTTCAGAAAGGCTAACTTTCCATTTCGTATTCAATAGTAGCATAATCCATGTAATGTGTCACATATTGGAATGTTAGCACCTATGGCTCCTTTTTGCTTTTTAGTATGGCATGTTTATTGACTATCCGCCTTAATCATCAGCATGTTGTTAGCATTATCATGTCTGGAAATGCTAAAGTGTCCATTTTGTATTAAATAGTGGCATAATCCGTGTAATGCGCAACACATTGTAATGTTAGCACCTTTGGCTCGACTTTGCTAATAACTTTTCCTTATTAGCTTTTCTTATTGTAGCATATTTATTGACTATCCACCTTAATCATCAACACATTGTTAGCATTATCATGTTTGGAAAAGCTAAATTGTCCATTTTGTATTAAATTGTAGCATAATCCATGTAATGTGTAACATGTTGTAATGTTAGCACGTTTGTTGACTCTTAGCATTATAGTTTTTTGTTAACCATAGCATTTTTTACAATATCCACCTTAAATAGTAGCATCACTGCTGTCATGTGCGATATACAGTATTGTAATGTTTGCACGTTTGGCTCATTTTCACAAATAACTTTTGATTAGCTTTTTTATAGCATTTTTTTAACTATAGCATTTTAGAATTATCCACCATAAATCCACCTTAAATACTAGCATTATCGGAGAATTGTGCAACATATTGTCAGCTGTGAAGTTGGCTTGTTTTTGATGATTAGCATTTTTGTACTATAGCATTTGTAAAGATAGCCACCATCATGATGAATATATTGTTAGCATTATTGTATTTTAAGGGCTAACTTTTCCATTTAATATGAAAAGGTAGCATAATTGGTGTAATGTGTAACATACAGTATTGTAATGTTTGCAGGTCATTGTGGCAAAAAAATTTGATTATCTTTTTTATCGCATTTTTTTAGCTATAGAATTTTTTAATTTTCCAACATAAATCTACCTTAAATAGTAGCATAATGGGTGTCATGTGCAACATATTGTCACTGTAATGTTAGCACCTTTGGCTTGTTTTCTCTAGTAACTTTTGACTATTAGCATTTTTGTAATATAGCGTTTTCAAAAATATCCGCCATCGCGATGTACATATTGTTCTCGTTATTGTGTTTGGAAAGCTAACTTGTTGATTTTTGATGAAATGCTATTATAATGTCATCAGTAATGTTAGCACCATTGGCTTGTTTTGCTAGTAACTTTTGATTGTAGCTCATACCGTAGCATTTAGCGTTGTGCCATAAGACTTAGCGGTTTATCCCATAGCTCATATTTGTGTAGCGCAACGCTATTAGCTCATGTAGCTTTTAGCAACACCAGCACCCGCGTCTGCGTCCGGGTCGCGTGTGTGAACGTTTCGGGAGAGTTTGGCGAGCGTCGGCGTCGTCAGCCGGCAGCTGCGGAAACCCGAGCCGTCCTGCGAGACCCCGAGCCTGGCCAAAACTAAAGCGGTCCAAATGGCTGTGGATATTCTTCTTGTCCTCCGCAACCCCGCCCACCCGGCCGCCCGGCTCCACAAGCATGTGCGCTTCACAGTTAATTCAATTCCCGCCCCCCCCAACGCGGGCTAGCATGGGAATTGGGCTTTGTGGTGCTAAAATGATTACACGGCGTGTTTCTGCGGGCGCCTCCCAGTGCATTTATTGCAAAGTGTCAGCGCGGATGTAGATCAGCCCGCCAAAGTGTCCGTCCACCCCCCGACCCCCCCAGACTGCTTGTTCCTTATGAAATACGTCGCTCATGGCAGACGTGTAATCTGATTACATCTGCTAGATTAAAAATATATTGAATTCCCCCCCACAACCTCCGCTCTATTGGCCTTCTTTGTTCCTTTCCCCAAAGTCGTACCACGCCGCCGCCGCCGCCGCCACCGCCGCTTTGACGCTTCTTCTCCTCGGTGGTGACGCCGCGTGTCACATGTGTCGCGTGTGACGGAGGCCACCCGTGGAATCTTTCTTTCTTTCTTTGTGGCACAAACGTTGGGACTCCACCAGCAGGCGGGAAGACTTGGTGACCCTCGGGCCTCAGCGGCTTGTAAAACGTGAGCGGGGGGGGGGGGCAGGCCTGATGCAGACAGAAGCTTCCAGACTTATTGGACAAGAAAATGTACTTCTCTTAAATTCTATTTCTCTTACTTTCATTTACTTTCCCTGAAAATGTCCCACATTTTTCCCCAAATGTCCCTCATATTCCCTTATTTTACCTCATTTTACCTTATTTTTCTGGAAAATGTATCTTATTTTCCCTTGATTTTCCAGACAAATTGCATGACTTTCACTTGCTTTCTCTGAAAATAATTTTCTTGGGAATTTCCTTCATTTACCCTAATTTTCCCAGAATTTTTGTCTTATTTTCACCCATTTGCGATTACTTTCCTGGAAAATTTCCCTCATTTTCCCTCATTTATCCTAGTTTTTCCCATAAAATTTCCCTTTCTTTAACATGATAATTTTTTCAGAAAATGTCCCGTATTTTCCCCCAAATTCCCTTATTTTACCAAACTTCTTGAAAAACTTTTGCTGACAGGGAAATTGTCCCCAGTATTCCCTTATTTTCTGGTAAATTTCCAACAGTCCCCAGAGAAAGTATGCGAAAATAAGGCAAATTAAAAAAAAAAAAAAATTGCCTTATTTTGGCATACTTTCTCTGGCAATTTCACTTATTTTTCCCGAAAATTTCCGTTGCAGTCCCTTATTTTGTGGTCATTTTTCTTCAGTTCCCTGTATTTTTATGTAAAAATGCCCTTATTTTCCCTCATTTTGCATTATTTTTCAGAAAATGTCCATATTTCCCATATTTTCTGGTAAATGCCCTTCATTTGCCTTCTTTTTCGCTAAACTTTCCCTTTGTCCCTTTTTTCACTTGATTTTGTTTTTCAGAAAATGTGCCTTATTTTCATTTGCTTTCTCTGACAATTTCCCTTATTTTTCCGGACAAAAATTCCCTCGTGATCCTTTATTTTCTGGTCATTTTTTGAGCACCAAAAAAAAAAAGTTATATTCCCTCAATGACCCTCATTTTTCCAGTGAATTTTCCTTATTTGCTTGGACAATTCCACCTGATTTCATTTACTTCCTTTGAAAATTGGTCATTTTGGGGGGGAAATAGTTGTCATATTCCCATATTTTCCTTCCTTATTTGCCCTTTTTCCCCGGAAAAGGTCCCTGTTGTTGAAACTCGATTGTCACTCGCATCTTCTGCAAAACTTCCCCTTTTTGCAGGGAATTTTTTCCTCCCATTCCCGTATTTTCCCGTATTTTCCCGTGCCAAGGTGGAGCAGGTGTGCTTGTTTCCGCCTCCCACGGTGACGTGTGTGTCAGCAGTAGCAGCGGAGCTGGGGCGTGGCTTCGCATGTCGGGGCGGGGCGGCGTTACGCAAACACGGAGGCGGAAGCTGGTGTCGCCGTCCCAATACTTGCGGCCGGTCACGTGACGCCCATCACGCCGTCTCATCCTTCCTCGTATTTCCGTGACGGGCTGTGCCGCACGCAGACGTCACGCAAGCTGTCAAGTGTGATTTGGAGCTGCCACTCCAGCGCCGCCATCCGGGCCGCCGCCGCCGCCTCGTTTGCCCAGAAGTGACTGACAGATGCCCCGGGAGCGCCCCCCCCCCCCCCTTAGAGCGGGAGTGGGGGGGTGCTCGTGCCAGGTGGGATGTGGCTAATGACCATCTTGGCGTGCCAGCGCCAACTCGGGGCGAGCGCTCGGCCAATTACTGTCCCGAGGAGGCGACAGCTGCCACCTTCGCCTCCATCGCTCCTCGTCCTCCTCCTTCATCCCTCCTCTTAGTTGACAGGGGGGGAGTCAGAGGGGAGGCTCAGCCCGGGGCCCTTCTCCCTCGGGGGGTCATTACGCCACTGTGGGCCTGGTGCACGCACGCGCACGCACGCACGCGCACGCACGCACGCACCTGATGGTGATATTTGCTATCAGCTGCTGCCCACACGTGGATGCACGTAGAAGTAGAGGGCATAGAGTGGCGGGCCGCTGTTGAATCAACTCCTGCTCTACATTTCTGCTGGTGGTCTTTTGGAGCGGGAGGTGTCGCCTGCTCTCGGCGCTATCTTTGCCGCGCTCTCGCTTCATCGCGCGCCGTAATACCGAGCGAGCGCATCGCTCTTATCTCACACGCGCGGCGTGCTAGCTGGTGCACGCGCCGCCCGTTTGACAGGAAGTAGTGTCGTTCATCACGGAGTTCGTTGGTTCCCAACTGCGAGGGAACGTCATGGCGATTTTATGGTAAAGGAAGGTATATTTCCAGGGAAATAAGGCCTTTTTTCCAGAAAAGAAGAGAAATGATCCAGGAAAATGAGGTACGCTTTGGGAAAATGACAGAACTTGTCTGGGAATATCCAGAAGATTTCCTTGACTTTCACTTCCTGCTTTGAAAACTATTTTCTGGGACATTCCCATTTTCTGCTGTTATTTCAGTGGAAAATTCCCCTTATTTTCCTGGAATGTTTTCCTTATTTCCCCTCATTTATCCTTGTTTCCTGAGAAATTCTCCTTTAGGTTCCTTTAACTTGATTTTTTCCCCCCCAGAAAATCTCTCTTATTTTCACTTACTTTCTCTGAAAATATCCCTTATTTTCCCACAAATATCCCGCATATTCCTTTATTTTCCCTTGATTTTCCAGAAATTTTCCCTCACTTTCAAGTGTTTCCTCTGAAAAATTATTTTCTGGGAAGTTTCCTTCATTTACCCTAATTTTCCCAGAATTTTTGTCTTATTTTCACCCATTTGCGATTACTTTCCTGGAAAATTTCCCTTATTTTCCCCCAAATTTCCCTCATATTCCCTTATTTTACCTAATTTTCTTTTTTTGACAGTTTCCCTGATTATTCTGGAAAATTTGCCCAGTATTCCCTTGATATGGAAAGTAAGAGACATTTTTCCAGGCAAATTATGGCAAATGAGGGAAATTTTCTTGGCAAATAAGAGAAAATGAGGGAAAATAGGCGAGCTTTCAGTACCGGAAAGGGTTGCATTTTTGATTGAAATCATGTTAAGATGCGGGCAACTCACAGGAACGTGTTTAAAGGGAAGAAGACGAGAAAGAAGGGAAAAGTACGAGAGTTTCCCGGGAAAATGTGGAGGCTGAGGTTCGATCCAGCAGGCAGAAACGTCTCACCAGTTAAAAATCCTTTTTCTGACCTTCATGTGACCTGCTTCATGTGGCTTCTTGTACTGCTACGCCGTGTACACCGGATAGGCCTTGCTAACGACACGGTGCAGTTAGCGTGCTCAAGCTGAGTGCGTGCGAGGGTGCGAGGGTGCGAGAGTGCGAGAGTGCGAGAGTGCGAGAGTGCGAGAGTGCGAGGGTGCGAGAGTGCGCTAGCAGTGCACTAAAAGCAAGAGAAGAGGTGACACAGGGTGAAGTTAGTGAACGTATGCATTATACATCACAAACTGTCATTTAAACATCAACAGCATGAAATATTCATGTGTCAGGGCCCCTGTGTGTGTGTGCGTGTGCGTGTGTGTGTGCGTGTGCGTGTGTGCGTGTGTGTGCGTGTGCATGTGCGTGCGCGTGTGCGTGCGTGCGTGCGTGATGTTATGCCTGCTATGTGGAGGCAACACGGTGAGCCCGTGTTTGGGGCCATGCTGTGATATTTATCCGGACATGTAAACATCTTCGAGGCGTGATGAAGAAGCTGTCAAGCTAGCACATCATGACTGGCCTGAAAGCTTCCGTCACGGGCCTTGATCATCTTGATCATCTTGGAAGATCCGCTGATGGGCGCCCGGCAGGCGGACGGGAGGAATATCGCTCATCACCCTCGGGATTCATCCCCTCCGCTCGGAAAAAGATGCTTTCTTGGCCGATCCCGTTCAGCCATTCAGAGGGGGCGGGGCCAAGGAGCCCGTCCGTTCGGCGTGCAGACGAGCTCCGATCCCGATCACGTTTGGATCACATAAAATAAAATAAAACAGTGTTAGAAAATACCAAGAAATAAACGAAGAAGAAAGCAAGGGACATTTTCCGGAGCAATAAATGAAAATGAAAGCGAGGGAAATTTCCAGGAAAATACAGGAAATGCCTGTGGAAATGAGGGAAAACAAGGAGCGTTTTCCCAGAAACATATGTGAAAGGAAGAATTTCAGGGAAATGAGGGGAAAAACAAAGATCATTTTTCAGTGAAATAATACAAAATTCAGGGGAAACAAGAAGAATTGTCCAGAAAAATGATGGGTACTGAGGGAAAAGACGGGAAATGTTCCACGAAAATGAGAGTAACTCTTCGGGAAATTAAGAACAATTTCCAGGAAAGAAAGGAAGATTTTCAGAGAAAATTAGTGAAAGTAAGTAAGTAAGAATCTCTAGGAAAATTAAGCAAATTCTTTGGGAAAATAAGGACAAGTTAGGGCAAGGAAAGGAAAGCACGGGGCATCTTCTGGGAAAATAAGGGAAATGTTTGTTGAAACGAGTGAAATAAGAGAAATTTCTCAGGAAAATAAGAGAAAATGACAGAAATTAAGAGAATTTTTCCTGGAAAATGAGGCCATTCCCAGAGATGGGAATATTAAGCAATATGAGGGAAAATGAGGAGGGAAATGTAACTTTCCCTCGGAAATGAGGGAAACTTCAAGAGAAAATAAAGCAAGATGGAAGGTTTTCAGAGAAAATAAGGGAATTTTCGTTCTCATTCGATGCAATATTCGGGGGTTTTGGGTTTTGTTTTGTGACTCAGATTGCTGTGGCTCAAGCACGGATGCCCCCACCGTTGTCACATGCAATACCGGAGAGAATGACCCCCCCAAAAACACATTGTCA
Organism: Dunckerocampus dactyliophorus; assembly: GCF_027744805.1. Classification (NCBI taxonomy): domain Eukaryota; kingdom Metazoa; phylum Chordata; class Actinopteri; order Syngnathiformes; family Syngnathidae; genus Dunckerocampus; species Dunckerocampus dactyliophorus. The sequence continues at coordinate 868,630 of NC_072820.1, read as the reverse complement.
GAGTCAGATTGTGGGCAACGTGAAGGAAAAATGAAAGCTTTGTGATGCAAGTGGAAAGGCTAGCATAGCACGTACGCGACGCTAATGTGTGTGCGCGTAGCAGGAAGTGCGTTTGCAGCACATTGAAGTCCTAATGAGTCCGTCGCCGCGTTTGGCCGCTAACCAGTATTGATGAGCGGATGCGCTGCAGGCGCTAGCGTTAGCCTTCAATCTTTATTTGACAAACGGGCTCGGAAAGGGCCGACGCCGTCCCGGTGATAGCGATCGCACGTGGTTAGCGGCGCGCCAAGCGGCGCCTCGACGTGCGCCAAGGAGGCGTTTTGTCACGCTGACGGACGGCAGGCTCGACTTGAATGTGACGCCTTGTCATCGCATCCATTTGCATCGCTTTATTGCCTCGCGCGTCGCCGTAAATCTGAGACTTCATGTGGCCGCCGCACCGCCTGCTCTTCCCTCGTGGGGATTAGCGCGTAATATCGCACTTTTTAAGGGATTAGCGCCTGACGTTTGGCGGCCTGAGCTGTGCCAACATTTCCAATTCACTTCTTCATCAGCGTCAGTTGGACTCTTGAAGCTCAGTACTTCCTTTTGGTGCCGCTGTTTTATGTCCGCAGGGCTAGCAAACTAACTAACAGCTTCAACTGGTCACACTTTGGCTCTCTTACGCTAAAAGTGCTTTTTTAAATATTTATTTATTTATTTATTACACCGTTTGGTAGCATTACTGAACATTGCTACAGCTACAGAACAAAGAGCTCTCATGTTTTCCAAGTAAATTTCCAGTTTATTTTTATTTGTATTTGTATTTTTATTTTTATTTTTCGTATTCACTTTTTAATGATTTATGTAAAATATATCTTTTTCAATGATTTATATGAATAAAACAATTACAATTAAAATTAAAATTAAATTAAAATTAAAGAAATAAACAAATAAATAAAATAAATCATGAATGGTTGATTTATTTTATTTTATAACTATAAAAACATTATTACTAATGATATGTATAGTAATTATATTTATTATATAATTATGTAAATGAAATAAAATAAATCTTGTATATATTTTAAAATAAATCATGTATTTGTTTTATTTTATTTTATTTAAAATAAAATAAATCTTAAAATGTATTTTATTTTATTTTATTTTATTTTATTTTATTTTATTTTATTTTATACCATTGTTTACCATGGCCAAGCAAAAAGCTTTCATTTTTCCCAATGACACTGCAAAAACCTTACTGTATGTATATATATATATACAGTGTATATATATATATATATATATACAGTGTATATATATATATATATATACAGTGTATATATATATATATATACAGTGTATATATATATATATACAGTGTATATATATATATATATATATATATATACACTGTATATATATATATATACTGTATATATATATATATATATACAGTGTATATATATATATATATATACAGTATATATATATATATACAGTGTATATATATATATATATATACAGTATATATATATATATACAGTGTATATATATATATACATACAGTACCTCCACGCTACCAAACAAAGAGCTGTAATTACTCCTAATTTGGCTTAATTAGGCTCACAACTTTATTGAAATGATTTTTGGTGGGACAGGTTGGTATGGGATGGAAAAGGATGGGTTGGAATGGGATTGTGGTGCCAAGTCCTCTCAGGGTGTGAACGCTCAACGTGTGAAAGTCTTTTAAACGTGTGTTGATTGATTGAGGATTGTGTGCGTGTGTGTGTGCGTGTGTGTGTGTGTGCGTGTGTGTGTGTGTGTGCGTGTGTGTGTGCGTGTGTGTGTGTGTGCGTGTGTGTGTGTGTGCGTGTGTGTGTGCGTGTGTGTGTGTGTGTGTGCGTGTGTGTGCGTGCGTGTGCGTGTGCGTGTGAGAGACAGTGTGAAATGGGGGGGCGGAGGGGGTGCTGAAAGGTAGACGTGTTAAAAGCTGCGTTTCTGCAGACAAGCTGGGGGGGGCACATTCATGATTCATTTCCCTTCCAGAAAACAAAAATTCAAAAGTCATTTGGCAATCTGAGACTTTTTTTTACATGAGGAGAAAATGCATCAAGAAGAAAGGAATAAAGGTGACGGTGCGGCCACGAGGTCAGAGGTCACCCTCCACGCTAATCACAAGGGAAAACAATGTTGGGAAAGAAGGAAAAATTCTCGTGAAATGTGGGGGACGTTTGGGGAAATAAGGGAACTTTCCAGGAAAATGAGGGAAAATATTCAGGAAAATAAGGGAAATTTTCCAGGGAAATAAGAAAAATCAGGGGAAATAAGGGGACTAATTTTCCAGAAAAACAATGGCTAATGAGGAACATGAAGGGAAAATGTCCAGGAAAATGAAGGAAATTCTCAATATCTCTTTTTCTTTATTCATCTATCTATTTATTTTTGCATTTAACTTTTATTTCTCAAACTGTTCCTGTTATTAGATTGACTTATTTGACACCATCATGAAGGCTGCTCTTCATTCATTTCCTGTGGAAATGAGGGAAAATGAGGGAAATTTCAGGGAAATGTGGGGACATTCAGGGAAATAAGGGACATTTCCAGGAAAGAAGGGATATTTCTGTACAAATGAGGAAAACATGTGGCAATTTCAGGAAAATGAGGGAAAATTGGGAAAGATAAGGGAATGTTTCCAGGAAAATAAGAAAAAATAATCAGGGAAATTAGGGGAATCATTTTCCAGAAAAACAAATGATAATGAGGAAAATTAAGGGAAATTTGGGGGGCAAATGAGACAAATTCTCAATTTTTTTTGTCTTAATTTTTTGTTTTTATTTGTATTTATTTTTTATTTTTTCAAATCATTTCTTGTATTTGTATTATTATATTTACTAATTTGACACCACTTGCTGCCCTCATTTAACGCTACCAAACAAATTACACCCAATTTTTATTTTATTTATATGCTTTTTATTTTTTGATGTTATTTTCATTTCTAAAATGATTTCTTGTATTTTATTGATTTTATGGATTTATTTATTTGACACCACTCTGCTGCTAGCCTGCCCGCGGCCACGCGGCCACGCTGCCAACCAAGTTAGATGGCGTATCTCTTTTAGCCTCTCCAACTTGGGAATTCTGTCAGTGGCGCGAGCTAGCTAGCTAGCGCCAGTCTAGCGCCAGTCAGGCGCAGCGGCCCCCCGCTGGTCAACGAAGCAGCTGCAGGCGGCCCCAAATAATAACATAATAGCGTCAGTGATAAATCATATTGTCTTCCTTTTTCACTTTATGCCCGCATTGAGGGAATTTGGAAATAAAGTGGCGTGCACGCGTGTGTGCACGTGTGTGCACGCGTGTGTGTTGCAGAGGACATAAGAAGAAGAAGAGTGTTGTGTGGCCACGGATGAAACAGACAAGTGTGTCTTTGAAATGCAAAGAGCTTCTGTGATTGGTTGCTGTGTCGAAGAGGGGCACGCACGTGCATAAACGCACACACACACACACACGTGCACACACATGGGTTATTAATGAGTGCATTGTTCATTTATTATTTTATTTACCTCTGTCACATAAAACCTGAGCTAATTTGGTGCAGCACTGCAAGTGCGCACGTGCGCGTGCGCGTGCGTCCGCGCCAGGGGACCAATTTATTTACATGCGGTAGAAGAAGAAGCCAGGCTGCGAGGAGGAAGGAAGAGCAGGGAATTATGGAGAGAAAACCCAGTGGATCGAAGGAGCTTCTCCACGCTTTCCAAGGACAAACAACACCAATTTACCGTCCTCACGTGTGTGCGTGTGTGTGCGCGCGTGCACTTTCATGTCAACGTGATGAGATGTACAAGATTGTCTTCCCAGAGTAGAAGGTCCGACATGTCAGCACCTTCTATCGTGGCATGCGTATTTCTTCCTTGTTGATTTACTGGTGTCGGCCCAAAGTCAGCTGGGATAGGCTCCAGCTCGCCTGTGGCTGTGTGTCACGTGTGTTTCTTGTGTGTGTTGCAGGCAGGACGCCAACGACCTGTCGGGACCGATACAAAGGTAAACGCATCCACTTCCTGTCTTTTCCCGCCCTTTCCCGGTTTCAGCGGCTCGGAGCGCAAAGACGTCGGCGGAAGCCGTCAATCAAGTCGTATCGTCACACTTTTTCACTTCCTCTATCTTAGCCCCCGCCCCCCCAGCAGGCCGTGTCGGTTCCATTTGATGAGGTTTTGTGTTTCGTGCGTCACGGACGTCGTAACACGACAGCAGGCCAGGATATCGCTCAGCAACACTCGACGTAGCACGCCCTGGAGCTGCTCAAGTCGGGTCTTCAGAATATATATAATATATAATATATATATTATATTATATTATATTATATTATATTATATTATATTATATTATATTATATTATATTATATTATTTTATTTTATATTATATTATATTATATTATATTATATTATATTATATTATATTATATTATTTTATATTATATTATATTATATTATATTATATTATATTGCATTGTATTGTATTATATTGTATTATATTATATTATATTATATTATATTATATTATATTATATTATATTATATTATATTATATTATATTATATTAGGTTATATTATATTATATTATATTATATTATATTATATTATATTATATTATTTTATATTATATTATATTATATTATATTATATTATATTATATTATATTATATTATATTGCATTGTATTGTATTATATTGTATTATATTATATTATATTATATTATATTATATTATATTATATTATATTATATTATATTATTTTATATTATATTATATTATATTATATTATATTATATTATATTATATTATATTATATTATATTATATATTTTCAAATGTTTTCCACATGATTACAAAAAACATGTTCTGTTTTTTTCAAAACATTTCACCTCATTTTTACCGAATTTTCCTCAATTTTTCTGAAAAATGTTTATTTTGTTTTATTTATTTTTTGCAGTAAATCTCTGGAAAATGTCCCTAATTGTCTGCATTTTTCCCTTATTTTGTTGCCAAAAACGTTTTCTGGAAAATGTTCTTAATTTTAACTCATTTTCTTTTGTGTTTTGTGGAGTTTGTTCGCTCTCACTTTCTCTTGTGAAAATCTCCCTTGTTTTTCAGAACTTAACATTTCTGAAAATTGCCCTTATTTTGCCCAATTTTCCTTAACTTTGTTTGTCATTATTTTATTATTCCTGGAAATTTTTATTTTTCTTGGAAATGTCCCTTATTTTTCTTGGAAAAATTAACCTTTTTTCCTCCATTTTTCTGGGAAAAATTTCCCCCAAATTGCCGTTATTTTCAAATGTAAATGTTGACAGATTTGTGTGAACGTTAGTGACGTAAATGTGGAGGAGCGATGGCACACGCACACGCACACGCACACGCACACGCACACAGGGAAGGCTGCGTCTACTGGGCAGGGAAGCCATGCTGCAGTACCACTGGTGGCCACCAGGGGAGCCATCGGCCTCCCTACAACTCTTCTAGAAAGACTTTCTGCATCCATTTGTGACGTCACTGACGCCGCGACCATTGGTTTGTTTGCGCTTCTGAACGCACGGCAAAATGATGCAATTCCTTGTTATTCCCCCGAGACACACACAGACGCACACTCGTCCACCGCGCCGATGTCTGATGCTAAAATGGCCGCGCGCGCACCCACACCGACAGACAGCTACACAGCTGATCATCGGCAGGAGCAGCAAAGCTTCTATTGGATGTCATGTGACCTCTCCAACGTACACACAAACACTCACACACACACACTAGCGTTGATGAGCGTATGAATGAATGAACACACTAGCGTTGATGAGCGTATGAATGAATGAACACACTAGCGTTGATGAGCGTATGAATGAATGAACACACTAGCGTTGATGAGCGTATGAATAGGACAGGCACACACGTGGAACCCATACAACGGCGCTCAGAAGGCCTGAAGTTTGGCAGTACAGCAGGTGTGTGTGTGTGTGTGTGTGTGTGTGTGTGTGCGTTTGAGCATCACACACACACACACACACACACACACACACACATGCTTCCTGTTTACAGACAGCCGAGAGAGTAATTACAGGGATTCTCACAATGTGGCGTCCCGGTACGCTGCGTCCCTTATTGCCTCCCCGCTCGCCGCATGACAAGCAAGTGTCGTGGCCCCGCCTCCCCGCTACTCCCGCCTCTGCATATGTATGAGAGCTGCTGGCTGCGGGTTCCGGGCGGGCAGCGGTGGGGGTGACAGTCCTGGGCATTCCTCGCCTCTAATTGATCCCCCAGCGAGGAAGAAAGACGCAGCTTCCGTGGAAAGGCCGCCTGCTTGGTCAGCAGGAAAAACGGAATTCCCGACTGATGGCCGCCGCCTTCAAGAGCGGAAATGTTTGCCGTTGCCGGGGATTAGCGTTTTATTCCCGCTGTTACGCACGGGTGCTTTCCCGTCACACCCTGGGACACGGCATTCCCATCGTGTCTTTGTGCACTCCCACGTGACGTGCGCGTGTGTGAGAGCACACGCCTTGACCCACCGTGGAGGTCGGGATGGCTCGTCACCATGGCGACGACCTTCACGTGTTGTCGTGCCATCCAGTAAATGAATGAAGGACACGCTCTTCAAATAAGAACAATGCTGCCAGGTGTGTGCGCGTGTGAATGTATCCCTTGTTTTGAGCAAAAATATCCCTTTTATTCAGGAACTTTTACTCCTTTTTCCTGGAAATTTTTACCCTATTTTTTGCAGAAAATGTCCCTTATTTTTCCAGCTGATTTCCCTTATCTGTCCTGGAAATGTCCCTAATTTCTTTATATTTCTGCCAAAATAGTTCATTTTCAAGCAAATGTACCTTTTTTTCCAAATGAAAATTTCCCAAATGTTTCCTTAATTTGTGCTGCCAAAAACGTTCCTAAATTTTTACAAAAATGTTTCTTAATGTTTCTCTGCAAATGCCAAAAATATCTCTCCAGAATATTTTCCTTAACTTTTCTGTGAATTCCTCCCATTTTTCCTCTTTTTTTGACCAAACCTTTTCTAGGAAAATGTCCAAACTTTCCCCTTATATTTCTTGGGTCGCCCGCCCCCCATTTTCCTTCCTGTTCCGCAGGAAATGTCCCCTGTTTGTGTAGAAGTTTCCCCAGGTTTTCCCTCATTTTGGCAGAAAATGTCCCTTATTTTCCTGGGCAATTTTCTGAACTTGAACCAATTTCTCCTTCTATTTTGTGGCTGTTTTGATGGCCCTCATTTCCGTGACGTTTTCATGCTGTCATACCATCAAGTGACTGAATGAAGGATTGATGCTGTTCAATAAGAACAATGCTGCCAGGTGTGTGTGTGTGTGTGTGTGTGTGTGTGTGTAATGGTTTTTATTCTCTCAGCTCCCAATGAGTTCCAGGTCAGCGGTCCGGATCACACGCTGAAGTGAGCCCCCCCACCACACTCTTGAGTGTGTGAGTGTTCACTGCCACCTCAACGTGTGCGTGTGTGTGTGTGTGCGTGTGTGTGTGCGTGTGTGTGTGTGTGAGCGAGGTAAAACAAACACAAAAAACAGGCAGTTTTGTCGTGTGTGTGTTTTGTTTTCCGTCCCGGCAGTCAGCAGGGAAGCGGGACAAATACCCCGACGTTCCCGAAATTCCCATTGTGGTTTTTTGTTGATGAATTTTCTGCCGCAAGCAAAGGCAGACAAAAATCCCACAACAGCGTGTGGAAAAAAGAGCGTTCCGTTGACTTCTTTTTGGCATTTGCATGCGTGCGTGTGTGTGTGATATCGGGCGTTTTTTGTTTTTTTGTGCGTGAGGCTCCAGATGGCTGAGAGACAGGTGAGCCAATTAGCGAGTCTCACTACACACAGGAACATCATCACGCCGGCGGAGCGCCACACACACACACAATGTGTTAACATGGCGGCGGAAGCCATGTTGCACACGTGTGTGTCCGTCCGTCACGGCGTTGGGGTGATGACAAACGATGCTTTCATTGCTGCGCTGTTGCTGTCATGAATTGATATGTTTGTGCGTTACTTACGTGCCAGAAATGCTCCACCGTGCGCCTCGCCGATGTTCATTACAATTCTAATGAAGTCGGAATCGTCACAAAAGGAGGAAGCGGCAACAACATCAACATCAACATCACACACACACACACACACACACACCCTCCTTCCGTCTTGCGGAGCGTCAGATGTAAAAATACGGCAGACGTTAATGAGCCGCCGGCTCGCTCGTCTACGCCGCCTATTGTTTGGCGGGCTGCGTCTTCCCGTGACGCGTTCTCTTTTCCGCCGATAACAGCGCGCTGAAGGCCCCTTTCCCGCCTAATGGAAGGAGGAAAAATGTCAGAAAATGCAAACATCAGTACACAAAACAAGGAAAACATACACACTTTGTCCAAACAATGCATTTTTATTTTTTTGCAGAAGTTGTGAAGCTTTGTGGTTACATACCCGCCCCCAATTAAAATAATAGTATTATTATTACCCTAACGCTAACGCTAACCCTAACGCTAACCCTAACCCTAACGCTAACCCTAACACTAACCCTAATGCTAACCCTAACCCTAACACTAACCCTAACGCTAACCCTAACGCTAACCCTAACACTAACCCTAACGCTAACCCTAACGCTAACCCTAACGCTAACCCTAACGCTAACACTCACCCTAACACTAACCCTAACCCTAACTCTAACCCTAACCCTAACCCTAACGCTAACCCTAATGCTAACCCTAACGCTAACCTTAACCCTAACGCTAACCCTAACGCTAACCCTAACGCTAACCCTAATGCTAACCCTAACGCTAACCTTAACCCTAACGCTAACCCTAACTCTAACCCTAACGCTAACCATAACGCTTACCCTAATGCTAACCCTAACGCTAACCCTAACTCTAACGCTAACCCTAATGCTAACTACTTATCTTTATGATATTCTTACATGTTTTAAAGACGACTTTTAATGAATATTCATATTTTATGCTGATATTCATATTTTACACCCATTACTGTTACATTACTAGTACTACTGTCATCACTAGTGCTGTTACTTTGACTCTTATGACCAATCACAGCCCGTACGCTGGGACGGGAGGTTAGATATTGGTTGCAGTCGGCTTGGAGGGGAAGGAGCGAGCTAGCTTAGCGTAGGGTGGCGCATGGATGCAGAGGATGTGATCTATTTGTGGCGGTCCAAATGTGTTTGTGGCGTAGGAAGAAGCAGCGCTTATTGAAGCTGACCCCTTTTGTCCCCGTTTATTGTCGATCATTCCGTCACAGCCATAGAATATTTCTTTTGTGTGGTGGAAGACAAAAAAGGGGCTAGAACGTGTAAGTGGGGCGCTGACAGACCTTTTTTCTGGGACACTTTCCTCATTTGAACTCATTTCCACTTACATTTTGTAGATGTTCCTCTTTTTTTGCAGAAAATGTGCCTTATTTTTCCAGATAACTTCCCTTATTTTTCCTCAAAATTTCTCTAATTATACTTTATTTCTGCCAAATAAATTTTCTTTAGTTTTCCAAAAAATTGTTCTTATTTTTTCTGAAAACTTCCCTGATTTTTCCTTAATTTTTTTCTGCCAAAAATGTCCCTTATTTTTCAAGGAAATTTACCTCATTTTTCTTTATTTAGGCAGAAAATGTTTCTTATTTCCTCTTATTTTTCCAGAAAATTTTCCTTATTTTTCGTGAAAGTTTCTTTCATTTTTCCTTTTTTTTTTTGCCAAAAATGTCCCTTATTTTTCTGGGAAAATGTCCAAATTGTACTGAATTTTCCCGTATATTTCATGGATTTTTTTCACTCGCTTGTATTCCTTTATTTTTTGCAGAAAATATCCCTTATTTTTCCAGTTAATTTATCTAATTTTTCTTGATTTTTGCAGAAAATATCTCTTATTTGTGTAGAAATTTTCCCTTGTTTTTGCAGAAAATGTCCCTTATTTTTTCCTGTAAATTTCTCTTTTTTTTTTTTTTTTTTACATATTTTTTCCAGAAAATGTTTCTTACATTTTCTCTCATTAACAAAAATGTCCCTTATTTTTCTGGAAATGTTTCTTCCATTTAGAAACATTTGTGATTTTCGTGTTTTCCCCCTCGTTTTCCCTGCTCATCCTCTTTTATTTTTGCAGAAAATGTCTCTTATTGTGTAGTCATTTTCCCTACATCACTTCCCCCCTTATTTTTCACAGTTTGAAATGTCAGAAACGTCCCCTCATTTTTCGGAGAAAACGATGTGATGACATCATTTTCACGCGCCCTCGTCCGAGTCTCCGAATTTACCGGCCGATTTGTTGTTTCGGGCGAGCACGCCGCTTGCCCTCTCGCGCTCCCTAACATGCTCCGACAGCGAAAGGTCAACGGCCGCTGGCTTCACGTGGGCAGGGAGGGGGGTGATGCAAGGGCGTTGTCATGGTAACCCGAGCGGAATCAAAATACGCGGAAGAGGCGGCGTGGGGTGGCTCTGCTGTAGGGGGGCGGGGCCACGTCCGGGCAAGGGAAGCTGCGTGGTTGACGTCGTAAAAGCAAAGTCCCGCCGTCTTTCACCCGCCCTTCCTCGCCATGCCGCTCACGTTGGGCCCATTCAATAAAAAGAAGGAGGAAAACCCTCCCCGTCCTCATTGGCATTCTCTGCTGGCAGCGGAGAGGCGGGAAAACGCAGCTGAATTATTTACGCACCCGAAAAGGCTTGACTCTGCACTTTGAAAGAAAAGGCCCAAGCAGGGAAGATGGGGGTGGGGGGGACAAAAATTGCATTAGATACAAGATTGTGCAATCAGGCCGCAAAATGAAGAATTCATCTTATCGGGAGCGCCACACGCCGCCAAAGTGGGCGGGGGGGCCGCATTGTCGGCGCTGACAATGTCATTATGGGACAGTAAACAAGCGGCGGAGCCGGGGGTCGGCGGGAAGCAAGCGGGGGCCAGAAGGTCACTCAGACAATCTGGAAGGAGAAGACACCCACTCCCCACCCCCCAGGAGAGATAAGACACTCCTTTTTGTCTGCCTCATCCCTTCGCCGCCAAGGACGGGCGTGTGCTCAGAACAAAGCCGCGGCGCCGCCTCATAATCAACTCCTCTCCACCGCCACGCCAAACACGTAATCTTCCCTGGAGGTCATCGGCGGCGGGAGGCTTAGCGGCGGCGAGATCATGGGCTATTAAGATGGAAAAATGGGATGACATCCCGCCCGCCTGACACGCACCTTTCCTCCGCTAAACAGCAGCGCAGCATCAGCATCAGCATCAGCATCAGCATCAGCATCAGCATCAGCATCAGCTTCAGCATCGCACGTCACTGCCGCTGCGCCTTCCTCCAGCACTCACGGAGAGAAACCTCCAGGAAGAATAAGGACAATGACAGACATCTCCCAGGAAATAAGGGGAAGTTTCTGAAATTTCTAATTGTGAAAAATAAGGGACATTTCCTGTAATAATGGAGGGGAAGTGAGTAAAAACAATTCTGGAAAAATAAGGAACAATTTCTGGGAAAATAATGGAAAATGAGAAAAATTTCCTAGAAAAATAAGGCAAATTTTCCAGAGAAATAAGGGCCTTTTGCAGGAAAAAAGGAAAAACGAGGGGGAAATCAATTCACAAAATATGAGGAAAAATGTGTTAAAATTAAGAAAAATTTCCAGAAAAATAAGGAACATTTTTAATGGGAGAAAACCTAAGAAACATTTTCTCAAGTTTCAAGTTTATTAGTTTATTAGCCATATCAGCAATGTGGGTATACAGTTGCTAGGAATGTATTTGGTGTGCTCACAGTTTGACAACACAACTCGAGAAACAAAACTAAGGAGGGGTCAAAAACAGCACATGGAAGACAGGAATGACAGCGTACGAACATTGAAAAAGTGCATTGGTAAAAGTGCATGGTTGTACGGGGCTGCTGGAGTAACAGCGTGCAAAATAAGCAGAAGAGGTAGCAGGTCGGTAGTGGAGTCCAGTAAGTGTTAGCGCATATTCAAGTGGCGGATGGCTTGTGGGTAGGTGCTGTCCCTAGAACGTGTGGTTTTGCATGTGATGCTGTGGTACCTTCTACCTGATGGTAGGAGTGTGAATAGATGGTGTGCTGGGTGAGTGGGGTCGGAGGTGATGTTCTTGGCTTTCCTGGCAGTTCTGGTGTTGTAGTGTGAGGCTAATGTGGGAAGATTGTGGCCGATGATCTTAGAGGCCTTGAGTACCACCTTCTCCAGCTGTTGCCTATCTTGGCTGGTGGTATTGCCATAGCAGACCAGGATGGAGAAGGTGAGCACGCTTTCTATTGTGGCGCGGTAGAAATGGATCATGCCTGTTTGACTGACCCCAAATTTCCTCAGCTGTCGGAGAAAGTGTCATCTTTGGTGAGCTTTTGAAATGATGAGACTGGTGTTAAGGTTCCATGACAGGGACTGATGGATGGTGGTACCTAAAAAACGGAAGGAGTCAACTCGCTCCACTACCTGATCATTCATGCAGATGGGGATGTGCTGGCCTGCCTTTTTCCTGAAGTCCACTATGAGTTCTTTGGTTTTTCATATGTTGAGAGTAAGATTGCTGGCTGCACACCACTGTACTAGGTGTTTGACCTCAACGCGATATGATGTTTCATCCTCGTCGTGTATGAGGCCTATAACTGTGGTGTCGTCTGCGAACTTTAGGAGTTTGACAGATGGAGAATTGGATATGCAGTTGTTGGTGTATAGGGAGAATAACAGGGGTGATAACACACAACCTTGTGGCGCGCCGGTGTTCAGGACCTTGGTTGATGAAATATTGTTTTGGATTTGAACACACTGTGTTCTGTTAGACAGGAAGTTGAGCAACCAGTTACAGAGTGGGGGGTTGACACCCATGGACAGGAGAGTATTATACAGTCTGATAGGCAGGATGGTATTAAAGGCTGAGCTGAAATCAATGAATAGGACACGGCCATAGGTGGACTTACAGTCAAGGTGTTGCAGAATGAAGTGAGTGCAGAGTGAAACAGCGTCATCAACTCCCCTGTTTGCCCTGTAGGCAAATTGGTGAGGGTCCAATGTGATGTGTGACAGGAGCCTGCAGACTAGACGTTCAAATACTCATGACAACGCAGGTGAGAGCGACAGGCCTATAGTCGTTGAGACAGGTGATGTTGGGTTTTTTGGGCACTGGGATGATCATAGCTGATTTAAAACATGCAGGTACAGTAGCACCGTGAAGAGACCAGTTGAACATGTAACTGAGAATAGCAGTAAGTTCGTTAGCACAGTTCCTGAGTGTAGCTGGTGTCACACCATCAGGACCAGCTGCCTTGTTGGTGTTTAGACGCTGTAGCAGTCTGTGCACATGGTGCTCCGAGATGGAGAGGGGAGGTTGAGTGTTCCCCGCACCTAACAGGTGAGGGGGGGCTCTGGTCTGGGAAAAGTAAGAGACTTTTTTCTTTTTTAAGGAAAAAAGGGGGAGAAATTTACAGGAAAAAATAGGGGCCATTTTCTGGAAAAATAAGGGAAAATGAGGTCAAATAAGGGAACGTTTCTGGAAAAACAAACAACATTTTCTGCCAAAAATTTGGGGAAAAGCATCCACAAAATACAAGGGACAATTTGTTGAAATTAGGAAAAAATTCCACAAAAATAAGTGAAGTTTTTGGCAAAAATAAGAAAAAATTAGGCAAAATTTCCAGGAAAAGTAAGGAAAATTTTCTGGGAAAATGAGGGACATTTTTGGCAAAAATAAGGAAAAACAAGGGAAATTTTCCAGCCAAAGTAAGAAATATTTTCTGGAAAAATAAGGGACATTTTATGAAAAAATAAGTAAAAAAGAAGAACATTTCTAGGAAAAAATAAGGGGAAATTTCTGGAAATCTAGGAAATGTTCTGGAAAAGTAAGGGAAAAGGATGTAAAGTAAGGGAATTTTTCTGGAAAAAAATAAAGGACATTTAGTGCAAAAAATTAGGGGTAAAAAAATTCACAAACTATAAGAGAAAATTACTTAAAATGAGAAAAGAATTCCAGAAAAATAAAGGAAATTTTTGACAAAAATAAGAAAATATTGGGCATAATTTCCAGTAAAAGTAAGGAAATTTTTCTGGAAAAATAACTTTTTTTGGCAAAAATAAGGAAAGCAAGTTCTGCCAGTGGGCGGAGCCTCTTTCAAGGGAAGCGCAGGTGTTAGTCAAGACGGACGACTTTGGCCCGTGTGCCAAACGCTCTAGTGAGGCCTGCCCACCCCCACGCACCCCCCACCACATGCACTAATAAAGTTGTTCTCCCACATTTCCCTTCTTCTTCCTGGCTCGCTGTAACGCGCATAAATCATAATAAACACAACCATGAATTTTTAATCAGCGGCGGCTCCTCGCGGGGGCGGGGCTGTGACCTGCCAGGTGTGTGTGGAGCAGGATCTGGGGGGAGCGTCTTCTTTGCTTCCTCTTTGCTTCTTCCGCGTAACGATTCTGCTTAGCGTCCTATTTATCCTCCAGACCGTCCGTTTGTGACGTCCTGGTCCTGTTGCCGGGCGACCGGCGTACGTGACATTGTTACTTCCAGTGCACGTGTGCGCGGCAAAGTGGGTCTTGATGTCGACTTGATGTCGACTTCAGCAGCTCAACACAACTTTGCCGTGAGATGCATCATTTATACGCCTCATGAAAAGTGCATGAGGAGATGCCGGGGCCGAGTTTAGCCGCCGTTATTTCCCGCTCTTCTGCGTCGGACACTGACATGATGATGATGATGTGTTGTGGGGCTGTTCGGGCGATGGCGGTTCAGGTTCTGCTGGACGACTCCAACAGGCCCGCAAACATCCCAGCGTGAGTGCAGCCTTCACGTGGGATCACATCAGCGTGGCGGGCCAGTGGGGGTGGTGGAGGTGTTACTTCACAAGAAGAAACAAGGACACATATTTTTTTGAGGGGGGGTTGTTCCTCTAGCCGACCTGGCTTCTCTCTGGATTCAAACAGTGTTCGTTAGAGATGTGGCGTTCAGTCTTTTGAGTCTTTTGAACGGCTCTTTCCGGGTGAACGATGAGGCCCAGATTGTAAGGGAAAAGGGAAGGTTTTCCTTGGAACCATTCCAATTGGGGATCGTGAAGGAAGGAAGTACGCTGTCCAGAAATAACAAGAAACTACTAACATGTGAGTCTGTGTTATGTTATTAATATCTAAGATGTATTACTTTCTCTTATTATGTCAACTATATTGGGTAGTAGGGGTGTAGAGGTAACTATGGGGGTGTTATTATATATATCTTGAGGGCTCGAATAATTTTTAAAACTGTATTTAGAAGGTCGTAACTAGGTTTTCTTATTTTCACTTATTATGTCTACTGTATTGTGTAATAGAAGTGTCAAGGTGACTCTAGGGGTGTTATTTCATGTCTTGAGGGCTCTAATAATGCTATAAACCGTATTGAGAAGGTCGTAACCGTTTTCTATGTCTTATATGTCTTGTTTTCTCTTATTATGTCTACTGTATTGTGTAATAGGTGTGTCAAGGTGACTCAAGGGGTGTTATTTCATGTCTTGAGGGCTTATTATAACACCAAGTTATAAAATGTATTTAGAAGGTCAAAAACAGGTTTTCTATGTCTTATATGTCTTATCTTCTGTTATTATGTCTACTGTATTGGGTAATACAGATTTAAAGGTGACTATGGGGTGTTACTTCATGTCTTGAGGGCTCTAATAATGTTTAAAACTGCATTTCAAAGGTCATAGACAGGTTTTCTATGTCTTATATGTCCTATTTTCTCCTATTATGTGTACTACACTGAGTAATACACATTTTAAGGTGACTATGGGTTGTTATTTCATGTCTTGAGGGGTCAAATAATGTTAAAAACCATATTTAAAAGATCATAAAGAGGTTTTCTATGTCTTATTTTCTCCTATTATGTCTACTACTGTATATTGCGTAATAGGAGTGTAAAGGTGACTATAAGGGTGTTATTTCATGTCTTGGGTGCTCTAATAATGTTAAAAACTGTATTTAGAAGATTGTAAACAGGTCGTCTATGCCATAGCTACAAAAATATTCCATTTATTAATGTTGATCCTACTTTGCGGAAATGGACTGATCGCGGTCGGGTCTGGCACCAGTTAACCGTGATAAAGGAGAGATTGCTGTAATTACTCTTTTAGGTGATTTTCCCAACACTGCTGGTATTTCTGTCAATGATCCGGATGTGGCTTCAGTCACCACTGGTCACGACTGCTACACAGGAAGCAAAATAGCTAGTCAACACGAGGAAAACACTGCCCCCTAGCCTTTTGGTAGAGAATTGCAAGTCACAAGCTGGTACTTTCGCTGGTAACTAATTCCATTTATGAAGGAGTAATTCCGTTACTAATTCAACGGCTTACTTAGTCGTCGCGTGTGATCCATCAAGCGTTTACCCAGTCCAGCGGCCGCGTCTCAACATTTGATCGTCTTCTCCCTCTCTTTGTGGGGTTTTGGTGTATTTATTTGAATCCGCCGCTCGCAGACGTTACAGCGCTTGTTTGCCCTTTAGCTCATTTGCATTTTGGTATTATTCCGCCCACACGTGCATGAATATGTATCATTTGTATTCTTTTCTTCGGTGTCACTGATTCGCAGCCTTTTCAACCCTTCAGTGAATAAAGATGGGATTTATTTTGCCATCTCGCTACGAACGGCGGGCCGCCGCACGCCAGCGGACACGCTAATAGCAGCGCAAAGTGCAACGGTTGCGGTCATTGAGGCTTCCTCACAGATATATTTTTCGCTTCTACTTTGAGGAGTTTCTGTCTCTGCTGTGGGAGTTTTGGTATTTTTCAGAAACAAACAGGAGGCTTTTAAGTGTTTGGCTTTTGGAACCTTTCGTTTTAACGCGGAAGGGACATAAAAGCGAGCGACTCAGGATTTAGGGACAGAGGCGTCCAACCAAGCGGAGCGGGATTTGACATTTTCCGAGCCAACCAACTGTGGCTGAATTTGCGTCTTTGTTATTTATTTCGTTTCACCACTTTGCTTTTGTCTGCTCTCGTTTGGGATGATGGCGGAATGAAGGCAAATAAGCAGGAGGGAGGACGCGGGGGGTGGTGTCCTTAAAAATAATACAACTCGACGGCCGTGTCTCTCATTTCCATCCCGCTTTATTTCCCAAATCTGCCGACAGACTCCCCGCGGTTGCTTCCAGTGGCACCAGGATGGAGATAAGCGTGCGAGCATGAAGAAGCGTCGTGCTGTGGGTGGTTAAGCAAATTTTATTGATGTTTGCTGCTCGTAATTGACTGCTCGGCACGTGATAAGGTGACAAATAAAAATGCATCTCAGTTGACGACTTCATTTGTCAGTTGCTAGGCTGGAGGCGGACGATCAGAGCAAAGTTTTGTCCACATCTGACCAAACTTTGGGATGTTCTTGACCGCGTGGTGGTCTGGTCGTGGCGCTAGTAGTGATATTATCTTGGTTTTACGTTGGTCTTAGCATCATCTTCATCTTCTTTCTCTGGCTCTTGGTCTAGTCTTTGTCTTGACCTGATCTTGATCTTGTGTTGGTCATGTTTCATGATGTTTGGGTCCGTTTTCGCCCTGGTCTTGTATTGATTTGGTCTTGATCAGGGATATCCATCAGGTCTTTTCTGATCTTGGTCTCTTCTTGACCTTGTCATGGTCCCGACATAGTCTGATGGTCATGTTTTGATGTTGTCTTTGTCTTTTCCAGGCTTTGTCTGGATCTTATCTTGGTCTTGACTGTGTCTTGGTCTTGGCCTTGGATCCCTACAGGGTCTTCTCTTACATTGCTCTCTGTCCGGTCAGGTCTTGACCTTGTGGGGGTCTTATCTTGGCACTGGTATTGATAATCTCTTGGTCTTGCACTGATCTTATTTGATCTTAACTTCATCTTCATCTTCTCTTTCTTGCTCTTGTCTTTCCCGATCTTGGTCTAGTCTTTGTCTTGACCTGGTCTTGGTCTTGTATTGGTCATGTTTGGTAATATTCTCATCCCAGTCTTGGGTTGACTTGGTCTTGATCAGGAGTATCCACAGGGTCCTTTATGATCTTGGTCTTTTCTTGGCCGAGTCTGTTGGTCATGTTTTGATGTTGTCTTTTCCTGGTATTGTCTGGGTCTTATCCTCGTCTTGACTGTGCCTTGGTCTTAGCCTTGGATCTCTACAGGGTCTTCTCTTATTTTGTTCTTTGTTGGCCATGTCTTGACCTTGTGGGGGGTCTTATCTTGGCCCTGGTAGTGATGTTGTCTTGATCTTACACTGGTCTTTTTTTGTCTTAACCTTGTCTTTATCTTCTCTGTTTGATTCTTGTTTTATTCCTCTTTTGGTCTAGTCTTTGACCTGACTTGATCATGGTCTCGTATTGGTAATGTTTTGGGCTCGTCCTGGTCTTGTATTGACTTGATCTTGATCAAGAGTATCCTTAGGGTCTTGTCTTTTGGTCATGTTTTGATGTTGTCGTGGCCCTATCCTAGTCTTGTCTGGATCTTATCCTGGTCTTGATCTTGTCTTGGTCTTGGATCCCTACAGGTTGTAGGGATTGACCTGTCGGGTTCTTACCTTGGCGCTGGTAGTGATATTGTCTTGGTTTTAACCTCATCTTGAATCTTCTCTTGCTGGTTCCACACTTTGTCTTGTCTTTGTACTGACCTAATCTAGGCCTTATATTGGTCATGTTTGGGTCTCATCCTGGTTTTGTATTAACCTGGTCTTTATCAAGGGTCTTCTCTTGCTTTTTTCCTCTATCTGTCTTGACCTTGTCATGGTTCTGACCTCATTCATCCTGGTCATCCTGGTCTTGACCATGTGTTGGCCTTGGCCTTGGATCCCTACAGGGTCTTTCGCTCACTTTGTTCTTTGTTGGCCTTGTCTTGATCATAGTTTGTGTTTCGTCTTGGGTTTTGGTGGTTCCACTAGTTGAGTCTTTAGTGGCTTTCCTGTGAGGACTTGAGCTGAGGACCATTAAGTGGCAGGTTCATGGCCTGCTGCACAGCAAAAATATGGAAATTGGAGCTGGTGGTTGGACAGGCATCACTTCCTCAACCATACCTCGCCCCGCCTCGTGTCCCCCACAGTGTTCCTATCTAATGGGGTGGAGAATATTAGCCTTTTACTATTCTGCCGATACGCCTGTTGGTTTAGAGCCACTGGCCCGCCCTCACATTTCCCCAGATGGGTCCACAGTGCTTGGTGTTAAATCGGCCCCCGTCCCCTCCCTGCAGCCTCACCCCTGTCCCCCTCCCTCCCTTGCAGGCAGCCTTTGCTAAAGCAGCCGTTGAAAGGAGCGCCCTTCGTCTCCGCTACAACGATTTAATCTGCCCAGCACCTTTTCAATCAACGGGTGTCAGGCGGGGGGCGCTTGTGACATGAGTCTAATACAATGCATGGACACACACCGGCAGGAAGTAGGGGGGCCGAAGGGCTTAGGGCGTGGTGCGGCCGTTTGCCCGAGGGCCGATCGATACGTGCAATCATACATGTGACAGTTAACAAGGGCGGGGCCGGGGGGTGGTTGTGTGTGTGTGTGTGTGTGTGCAGGGGGGGTGATGGAGGGCGGATTGCAGGTATATGAAATGTGTGAATGTGTGCGTGAAATGAATTGAAATGGGCGTGAAAGTGCATCTATTTGCAGGCGGGGGTATACACGCCCCCCTTTGTGTGTGTGTGTGTGTGTGTGTGTGTTGTTATCAGAATGACAGCGTCCTGCTCGCTCTCCTCCGGCCCCCCCAGAGGATCAGTGGAGCTGCACCGCTTTCAAATGAAAATAAATGAGAGGCAGTGACCGCCTCTGCCTGGCTCCCGCTTTAATGAGGAAAAGGATCAGCGAGGGGGGGGGAGGCATGGGCAGGGGGGGAGAAATTGGAAAGTGCGGGAGAGATTGGTCAGAGTTGGCGACGAAGGGGCAGAACGATGGAGGTGGGGGGGGGTCGGAGGCGTCGTGATGAATGGAGGGTCTCTCTCTGGCACGGCGGCGGCGGCCAATTACAGTTGGAGCGCGCTCCGATGCGCCGCAGGTGGAGCGGCCTGAGACCCCCCTCCATCCCCTCCTACCCCTACTCCTCCCCGCCACCCCCCATTTGCATGGAGAGGAGAAATCACTTTACAGGCAGGAGGAGCTCTGGGGGGGCCTCCTCATTGTGATACATGTAAAGATGGAACATTCCATTATGTGCTCCATTTGGCTTGATGAAACATGTCCCTGCTCACCTGGGGGGGGGGGGGGGGGGGGGGGTGTTGCTACGCTAACTTGCTAAACTGTAATCACTCTTGGACTTTCTCATACAGGTGTTGGCAACCTGCGGCCCTTGGGCAGGGATTGGGCATCGCAATGTGGACTTCCTGATGAGGAGCGCCAACAATAGAAAGTTGCTAGCATGTGAAATAAGATGCTAACCTGCTAAATACAGTAGATCCACGCTCATTCTTGATTCAGATTTCAGATTTTTTTCTCCAAAAATAGGCAGCTTTTCAACTAGCAGGACGGTTTGGAGGGGGAGGCGTGAGCCGTGTGTCAAAGATAGACATTTTTACGGGCGTATCGATTCCTCGTTTTTCGCCATTCACTGGCTCTGTTGTACTAACATTAGACACAAAGGACCTTGCAAAAGCAGGCGTCCGTGTTCCGAACAGGCTGACACGGAGCATCAGTGCTGCTAAACGGGTCGTTCCCAGGCTGCAGCCCCACAGGTGGAGTCGGGATCGGATCACTAACTGGAACACTGTGTTCCAACCGGCACCATGCATTAAAAGGAGGAGTGTGTGCCAGCATCTTCGCCTCCTGACCCCACCCACTCAGGAAACGTCCACTTAGGCTCAAACGCTACTGCTTGCTGCATTGAATTATTCATGAGCCCCTCGTTAAATATTCACGTGTGAACGAAGTCCACATTTAGATTCCTATTTTGGTCCCCCCCCGCCCCGCTCGCTGATAAGCGATCCACGTGTTGTCGGCTGGCCTCGCCTGATGATGTGGACTATTTCCAGTCATTCCGATTAATGTTATTGATTATTATGTCGTGAAATTGCGGCCTGCAGTTTGTTTTTTATTGGTCCAGCGGATTATTGTAATAATTGGGGGAAAAATGGGGGAAAAAATAGAGCAAAAAGATACAATGTAAGGAGAAAAGGCCCCCCCCCCCCCCATCATCACGGAGCATTTGGTACAACGTCCTTCCTCTTGAAGTGAATGTTTGTTTACAAGTGAGCTCAGGGGACGTCAACGTCACAGACAGGAGGAAAAAGGTTCGCTTCATTTGCTCACATGCACAGTTGGGGTAATCTGGCCTCATTGGAGCGTTTTTTTTAATTATCTGTCATCTGACCTAATTTAATGTTATCGGATTTATCGATATGACAGCATAATTCCTTCGTATGGGCCCGATAATTATCGTGCACCCCTAATATATACTACAGGATACATAACACGCACTTGCATAAGCATCGCACTACAACTGTTTCTTACATTGAATTACGTGCTTACACACTAATATGCATGCAAAAAAATAAATGTACAACCCGCAAGGCATGCTTGGTAACTTCCCAGCATGCCTTGTGGGTTGTAAGTGAGTATTGTAGTATTGTTTTGCATTAGTTACATTGCGTGCTCCACGTATCTCACCACATCTGCTTTACGTGAGACGTCGCATTTTTCCTTGAGCACAACACAAGCCTTTGTCACACTCTGGGTGGATTTCAAGTGAAACCATGCAGAACGCAAACAACACACTTAGCACGATGGCAATATCCAATCATGTCTGCAAGCGTTGCGTTTGCGTCCCTAAACGACCTATTTACAGCCTTTTTTCCCCTCGGATTATTTCCCAAACACGCCGACAGAGGCTCGTATTTCACGGCGGATTAAAGCGGCGCGACGCTAATTGCATATTAAAACAGCCTCACCTTTCTCTGGCCGCTTCTCAGGTGGCGGCGTCCTAAACTGTTAGCGTTTGACGGATTTGCGAGGGGAGGGAAAACGGGAGGGAAGGATTTGTTTCGGGGGAGTGGGAAGCAAATGAGGAGATTATTTGTGACAACAATCCCGTCATGACATGACGGCGTCGCGGTGTGAGGGTGGAATTTGGAGAAACGCTCATTGTGTTAGCTAAGAGGAAGCCTGAAGAAAGTCATTTCTGGGAAAAAGCACACAAACGATGAGCGCACCGACCTCCATCAAGATGAGGCAGGAAGCACTCCTCTTCTTCTCTGACCCACATAGTCTACCTTAGAGAAGCCCCCCTCCCAATACGGAGGAAGAAGTGGGCCAACCTGGAAGACGCCGGCGTTCTGACCCCTCAGAATCCACAGGGGAGGCAAAGTGTGGACGTAATTAAGGCGGGAACATTATTGTTTTTTTTAATGAAGAGGAGGGCTCTTGTATTGTTGGTGGGCGGAGCTTCTGTTCGAATAGCAGCAGCCGAGCCACGCCCCCACGCCACTCGGCACCTGGCTGTGTGCAGGAGAGGATCTCCACCAGGACCGGAGGAACCTCATCATCAACAGGAAGGGGAAGATTGCCCAGGAGGAGGAAGAGGAGGAGTGGGCAGGAAGAGAAGAGGAGAATGTGAAAGTGTTTTTTTTCTTCTTCTTCCCGCGGAGAAAGCGAGCGTGTTGGATCCGCTCTTCCTTGGGGGAGGTCTCCCTGGACTCTTGCACCTGTCCACCTCCCCCCGCCCCAGCCTCCCCCCCCCCAACCCCGGACCCCTCAACCCCCCCCCGGACCACCTCGTTGTTGGTGCGGCGACATGACCTCCTCTTACGGTCTGCACTTCCTGCCTGACATGATGGTGGACAGCCGCCTGCTCGTGCCCGCTGACAGGATGTGAGTTTTCCTTTTCTTTCTTTTCTTTTCTTTTCTTTCTCTGCGGGTTTTTTTAGCCTCCTGACGCGCGCGACGCCCCACGCGCACAATGCCGCCGTGCCTCAGCCGTCATGATGATGATAATGATGATGATGATGATGACGATGATCGCTTTTACATTTGAATGCACGGCAACCGTCCGTTGAAGTGCGTGCGTGCGTGTGTGTGTGTGTGTGTGTGTGTGTGTGTGTGTGCTGGGTGTGTTCCGGACCGTGAAGCCGGGGCTGGGGTTGTCACGTGATTCACTTTTGCACACTTAGATGTCTTTGCCGTCATGTGATGTTTTCTTGGGTTCGGGTTCTGGAATGTGTCGCGCAATGAGGACAAAGAGTGGGCTTCATCCACACGCCCCCCAACCCCCGTCTCCGCCCCCCCTCCAGTGCATGTCCCACTTCCGTCCCCTCAGCTCACAGTCAACTCTGATGCTTGTTTTGCTTTCATGCTGCCTTCACGTGCAATGATCAGCTGCACGCACGCAGACACACACACACAAGCACACACACACTGATGTGTGGTAGAATGAATGTTCAGCAAAGCAACAAAAACATACAAACATAATAAGAATACTTGTATCAGTATCTTATGTACAATTACGTTAGCATGCTTTCTCAGTGACGTGTAGCATCCTCCTCCTAGCAGAGCGTTTCATGGCTGCTGGATGTCTTCTCGTAACATAACCTCAAGTGGCCATCTCCTAATGTAACGTTGTAGTGACTGTCTTGGAACATTTAGCGCTATCTCGTAAGGTGACGTGTTTTCTTGCAGTCTATTGTTTGTGGCTGCCCCGAAATGTAACATGTCGTGGTTTTGTTTTCTCGTAACGTAACATTTGGTCGCTATCTCGTAATGTAATCATCAGTGGCTGTCTGCCACCTTGTAACATGTCGTGGTTTTCTTGTAACGTATCGTTTAGGGGATGTCTCCAAATGTAACGTGGCTCTGTCGTAGGGTGGCGTTGTTTGCTCGTAACGTAACATTTAGTGGCTGCCTGCTCACATCACCAAGAGGTTTTCCCAGCATGTAACAAATTGATGCTATCTCGTTATGTAACATTTAGTGGCTAGCTTGTACTGAATATCCTGAAATGCAACATGTGTGCTTTTATGGTTATGTCACTTGTAACATTTAGTGGCTATATTGTAACGTAACGTTGTGGTTTGCTCATACTGTAACAATTAGGCGCTATCTCGCTATGTAACATGGGTTTCCGGTAATTAAACTTTGAGTGGCTATCCTGTGATGCAACGTTTAGTCACTGTCTTGTAATAACACGTTGTGCTTTTTTCATGACGTATCATTTAATGGCTATTTGAAAAGGTAACACGTTGTGCTTTTCTCATAGTGTAACGATCAGGTGCTATCTCGCTGTGGAACATGGTATTCTCACAACGTAACATCGAGTTGGATGTAAAGTAACGTGTTGTGAACCTTGTGAACTCACATTTCGAGTTTGCGTAGCATGTTGTGGTTTTTAGTGGCTAGCTTGTCATGTATTGTTTTGTCCCTGTCTAAGATAACATGCCTCGCAATCTCGTAACGTTAAGTGGATATCTGGTTGTGTTAGTTGGTGTTTTTCTCCTTTTGTAACGTGCGCTGACATCTTCCTGGTAACGGCTATCTGGTATTGGTAGGTATCATCTTATTTAGGGGGCGTGTGTTCAGCAGTGACAGGCGGCGTAAGGCCACGCCGCATGGCGTCCATCAGGCAAAGAGCGCGATGCTGAGAGACGCTCTCATTAATCAGTGTCTCCGACTCTGACAGCACGTTCGGCGCCGCCCGTCCGTCCGGGGAGCCTTCGCACTTGCAGCCGCGCTCGTCCGTCTCCACCTTGACACCCGGCGGTCCCGCCGTGAAGGATTCGGGAATAATGCGGGCGGGCAGCATAAGACGGGCCCATCTGCGCCCTCTTTGACCCGCCACTGAGGAGGCGGACAGCTTGAAGCAGATAGCGCTTAGCGGGACGGCGCGCTGTATTTACTTGAACACGCGTCTGAGGCGAGGCTGCTCACCTCGCGAGATGGGCTGTCCAAGAACCGACACGTTAAACCTTCCTCGCTCCTTCCTGACAGCTACTCTTGATGCTGCTCATTGTATTCTTTCTGGCTTCTGTGTAGCATTATTGAACAGGTAGCGTGTTCCTGGTCAGGTGACACACACGTAACATGCTTAGACTGATTCTCCTGATGTAACGTTTTCCTTGCATAACGTAACGTGTTTGTTACATTTTGGGGTTATGACGTTTCACGGTTGCATTGTTTTGTGGCTGCGATGTTTCATGGTTATGTAGTTTCATGGTTACGTTGTTTTGTGGTTACGAGATTTTGTGGTTGCGATGTTTCATAGTTACATTGTTCTGCTCTTACGATGTTTTGTGGTTACGACATTTTGCGGCGATGATGTTTCATGGTTACATCGTTTTGTGTTTACAATATTTTCCAATGTTGTTATGTAGTTCTGTGGTTGTGTCGTTGTGTGGTTTCATGGTTACAAAGTTTTGTCATTATGACGTTTTGTGGGTACATTATTTTGGGCTACGAAATTTTGTGGTTATGACGTTTTGTGGCTACGACGTTTTGTGGCTACATTTCGTAGTTTTGACGTTTTGTGGCTACAACGTTTTGTGGCTATATTTCGTAGTTTTGACGTTTTGTGGTTGTGATGTTTTGTGGCTACGACGTTTTGTGGTTTCATGGTTATGGTGTTTCATGTTACGATGTTTTGTGGTTACCACGTTTCCTGCTTCTTACATTTCATGGTTACATCGTTTTGTGGCTACGATGTTCCGTGTTTATGACGTTTCGTGGTTCCGATGTTTTGCGGCTTCGTGGTTATGATGTTTCGTATTACGATGTTTTGCAGTGACGACGTTTGCTGCTTCTGACATTTCATGGTTACGTCGTTTACGCCGCTTCACGGTGATGAAGTTTCATTGTTGTCATGTTTCGTGGTTACATTGTTTTGTGTGTACGGCATTTCGTGGTTTCTTTTCACAGTCACTTCGTTTTGTGGTTATGATATTTCGTTGTTATGATGTTTCATGGCTATAGTTTTGTGGTTATGATGTTTCCTGGTTATATCTTTTTGTGGTTTCGTACTTAGCAATGTTAGCACCCGGTATGCGTCTCGTGATCATGTCATGTCGTGTTTTCTTTGTGCTGATATAGCGCGTAACGTAACAGGGAGCAGTGTATTCCGAGTGATCTGTTGGTGGATGCTTCTCAGCGGCTGTGTGAGAATGATTCCACGTACGCATCAAGAAGCGTTCTGGCCGGGCGCCCACGACACTTGACAAATATTAGCAGCGATGCCGTTAGTCCTGAGCGGAATGAACGTCTTCATCCGCCTGCGCCGTGCAAACATGACAGGAAGCTAAGTGAGGCCAGGCAGGAATACCGAACGCGACCTCCGCCCTGCGATGTTCCACTCTCTCACTCCGACTCTCAATCCCGGGAAACATGTGTGCACCCCCCACCCCCACCTCCCATGCAACGCTGAGAATCTCCTTCCAGCTTCTTGGCAGTCTCAGCCCAGATTGAACCGGGCACAGCAACGCTTGTCGCTAGCTTCCGCGCGTCGTCTCGTGAACAACAACGGTGGAGACGTGGATCTCTTTCACAGCGTAACACACCCCCTCCCCCATTCTATACACGCACTCGGCCCGTCTTGATCTCCAGTGAAGGCTCACAAATCACGGAGGCAACAGCTGTGAGGTCACATCGCATGAGGAATGGAGGGGGGGTCAGCATTTTTTTTCAATGTGTACAAGATTGCGATTCGGTACACACCTCGGTTTTGAGGTCGCAGTTGACTTGATTTTGGGTGGTGTTTCCCGTGCATTCAACACACCTGACAGCTGACCGCATTATTGTGGACGATGTGGGGGACAAAAAGTAAGGAAAAAAACATGAAAAGCAAAATAAATGTTTAGAAATACAAATTAAGTTGTTAAATTGCAATGTCACAATCATGACGGAGCCGTCTGTGAGTGTATGGAGACACGCTGCTCGTTGAGAAGAGCGACACGTGCTTTCATGTTAGTCTCCAAAAGTGTCCAATAAGACCAGAAAAAGTTGCTTTGAAAAAACACAATATAGACAGGTCTGAATACTCTCGAAATATAGCAACAAAGTCAGATCCCTCCTGCTCCGTGTTCTTATTCTCTGGCACCGGGTGCGTATGAGCTGTGTTACGAAGCAGAGTTAAAATGCCACCTACTGGACGGAGTTGGAACGTCAACGTTAGATTGGTTTCTGACCAATTTCCATGAAGTAGGATTCCTTATTTATAAATGAAATGTTTGGGTGGGTAGAGCACAGAAAACCTGATTTTTACCTTGTAAGTATGCTTTTTAACATGATTAGAGCCCTCTAGACATGAAATTACACCCCTATAGTCACCTTTAGACTTCTATTACCCAATATAGTAGACATAATAAGACATATTAGACATAGGAAACCTGTTTACAACCTTCTAAATATGGTTTTTAACATTATTAGCGCCGTCTAGACATGGAATAACACCCTTGTCGTCACCTTTACACTCCTATTACCCAATATAGTTGACATAATAAGAGAAAATAAGGCATATTAAGCAAAGTAAACCTGTTTACAACCTTTTAAAAATGTTTTTTTAACATTAATAAAGTCCTCTAGACATGAAATAACACCCCTATAGTCACCTTTACACTCCTATTACCCAATATAGTAGACATAATAAGACATATTAGACATAGGAAACCTGTTTACAACCTTCTAAATATGTTTTTTTAACATTATTAGAGCCCTCTAGACATGGAATAACACCCTTGTCGTCACCTTTACACTCCTATTACCCAATATAGTTGACATAATAAGAGAAAATAAGGCATATTAAGCAAAGTAAACCTGTTTACGACTTTTAAAAATGTTTTTTAACATTATTAAAGTCCTCTAGACATGAAATAACACCCCTATAGTCACTTTTACACTTCTATTACCCGATGTAGTAGACGTACATATGATTGATAGTGATCTGCAGCATAGTGGCTAGATGCTAGGTCATTTGAATGCTAGCAGGATTGGTGTTAATGTTTTGTCTGCTCATTCAAGTCGACTACATGTTCGCACACACACACACACACACACACGCACACACACACACACACGCACACACACACACACCCCCACAGACACACACACACACACACACACACAAAAACTCTGGCCTGATGAATTGAGAGCCGTGCATGAAGCCAGCGCACAAGTAAGACGTGCTGAATGCTTTTTCCGAGTGGAGTATTTATCGCGCGGCCTTGAGAGGAGCGCCGCGCTTTTAGCAACACACATCGCCGCCCACGAGCGTCGTCTTGGCATGGTTTGCGTCCCCGAGGCCGGCGGAGGGGAGGGGAGGCGAGGTCGGGGGAGGGGGGGGTTGCTGGGGGGGTCTGGAGAGAGAGTCGCTGACACACGAGAGCTCTCTTGCTGCCGCCATGTACATATCGTCCTCTTCCTCATCAATAGTCCGCCACTGCAGAGCGCAAACGATGCTCCCGCCACGCCGCAGGGAGAGCTTACCGACGACTCGCTGTTTTTTTTTTTATTCCTTACGCTTCCTCCTCGCCTCATCTTTCTTTTGGCCTCTCTCTGTGCTCTCTCCATCCGTGGCCATTGAAGCGTGCTAAATGCTTTCCCTCCAGTCTGAGAGCGGCTCATTATGGAGCTGGAGGAGGCGAATTTGGGATTAAGGCCCAAACACTCGTGGAAAGAGCGCGGGAATAACCAAGAGGGATGAAGGTACCTGACTTTTCATTCACCAGCAAGTCTGGGCCGTCAGCGAGGAGAACATACACAAGAGATGGAATTGATGTGGAAAGAGGCTGAATCTTAGCAGTAGCGATGGGAATTTCGGCTCGATTGGCTCGACTCCCTGAAAAGAGTCGGCTCCCAAACGGATTTTGTTGTTGTTAGATATTATTAGTATTATTGTTACACTTTTAGATTCAGCTCAGTGCATTGTCGTTCTGATAACTTCTCAGAGAGGCCTTCAGGAAACAGTTGCACACTCACATAGCACAATCAGGGTTGCACAACACTTAAATACGACTGATGGAAAAATACTGGGAGCCACACGAGTGAGCGAGTGAGAACTGTTCATCTGTTTTGTGTCTCTCCCAGTATTTTTCCATCAGTTGTAAGTAAGTGTTGTGCAACAGTGATTGTGCTGTGTGAGTGTAAGGGGTTGTTCTGGAGGCTGAGTGTATATATTGTAAAGGCTTCTATGAGAAGCTATTAGACTGAATGTAATAAGAATAAGAAAAAGCAGTATCCAACTGAGTTGTTGCTTGTCTTCAGTGGAGGTTGGAGTTCATAAAAACACGCAAAGCGCCTCAGCTTTTGTTTCCTGCTGCTCATTTTTCTGCTCACCCCTCCCTCACACACCACTGCGCATTTTCTTTATCAGAAAAAAAGATGAGGAAAAAAAAGCCGAGAGGAAAAAAAACGACGGTTCGTTCACTCCAAGAGCCGCTTCGTTCACGAATGAGCCATCACTGCTTGGAAGACCCTTTCCTGGTTTCCTGGTCCCGTGCACGCTCGGAAGAATTCAAACACGGCAAACATCAGTCATGTTTCTCCCTCGGTTTACAGCTTGTGAGATGATTTTTTTAAAAATAGTGTGTGTGTGTGTGTGTGTGTGTGTGTGGACGGGTAAAACGGACCTTTTTGTTTTTTGTCATAAGAAATTATTAATAACTGATTATTATTTAACAACAACGCAACATGAAGCTATTGACAAATGGAATATTTTGGTAATTGGAGTGTAGAAAACCTGTTCACAACTTTTTAAATACGTTTTTTTTGTCATTATTAGAGGCCTCTAGACATGAAATAACACCCCTATAGTCACCTTTACACTCCTATTACCCAATATAGTAGACATAATAAGAGAAAATAAGACATTTAAGACATAGAAAACCTGTTTACCACCTTCTAAGTATATTTTTTTAACATTAGAGCCCCCCCAACATGAAATAACACCCCTATAGTCACATTTACACTTCATTACCCAATGTAGTAGACATAATAAGAGAAAATAAGACAAAGAAAACCCATTTACTGCCTTTTAAATATGGTTTTCAACATTAATAGAGCCCTCTAGAAATGTAATTACACCCCTATAATCACCTTTACACTCCTATTACCCAAGATATAATAAGATATAATGTGAGAATCTATCTATCACTGTCAGTAACAGTGGCAGATGCGTGTGCGTGTGCCTGATAGCATGCACGGGCGATTGCCGGTTGCCACCTACTGTACAGCGTTGGAATGACAAGCTACGCAGGTGGTCCCGTTATAATGTGTTTATGAGAGTGGGCCAACAGCTAGCGCCAAATCTAAAAGCAAATACTGAATTTTTTTTAAGTACTGCCAAATATATTTGGTGAGGTGAGGTCCTCGCTGATGTGTGTGCCAAGGAACTTGAAGGTTTTCACCCTCTCCACCTCAGTCTCATCAATAAACAGGGGTCTATGCGGCTCCTTTTCCCTTGTTCTTGGGTCAATGATCATCTCTTTAGTCTTATCTGTATTGAGAAGGAGATTGTTATCACGACACCAAGCTATGAGGTCCGCCACCTCTCTTCTGTATGATGTTTCAACACCACCAGTGATCAGGCCGATGACTGTAGTGTCATCCGCAAATTTAATGATGCTGGTGTTGTTCTGGGAGGCCACGCAATCGTAGGTGAAGAGCGTGTAGAGGAGCGGACTCAGCACACACCCCTGTGGGGTCCCAGTGCTCACAATTCTTGAGCTGGATGTGCGATTGTGGACTCTGACTGACTGGGGCCTGCCTGTGAGAAAGTTAAACACCCAGTTACAGAGGGAGGGTGACAGGCCAAGTGTGAGGAGCTTATTTGTGAGTTTGTGGGGGCTGACTGTATTAAAAGCAGAGCTATAGTCTATAAATAGCATTCTGACGTATGTGTCCTGGCCCTGTAGGTGAGAAAGGGCTGTGTGGATGGCAGTGTTGACTGCATCATCCGTGGACCGGTTCTGGCGATATGCAAACTGTAGAGGGTCCACAGTGGCCGGGATGCTCTTTTTGATGTGGGTCATGACTATTCTTTCAAAGCACTTCTTTACAATAGGAGTGAGTGCTATAGGGCGATAGTCATTCAAGCAGGTCACGTTGCTCTTCTTGGATACGGGCACTATGGTGGTGGACTTAAAGCAGGTCGGTACAGATGCTTGTGCAAGCGACAGGTTAAATATGTCAGCAAGCACATCAGCTAGCTCTGATGAGCAAACCCAAAGTGCACGTCCTGAGATGTTGTCTGGGCCTGCTGCTTTTCGTGGGTTTGTTTTGTTCAGAACCCTGCGCACATCAGCTGATGTCACCATGAGAGGTGAGTCCTGTGTGCTCCCCAAGTCCAGCCACCCTCTCTGCTCATCAGGAGTTTGGGTGTCAAAGCGGGCATAGAACTCATTCAGCTCATCTGGAAGTGTGGTTTGGCTGGACGTGGCTACGCTACTCTGCTGTCGATAGTCTGTGATGTGCTGGAGCCCCGCCCACATGCGCCGAGGGTCTGAGGTGGAATAGTAGCCCTCCAGCTTCTGTCTGTACTGTCTTTTGGCCTCTCGTATGGACCTCCTCAGGTCATATCTGGCCTTTTTGTAGTCATCAGCGGTGCCCATGACAAATGCAGTCGAACGAGCACGTAGCTTAGCCCTTACATCACAGTTCATCCACTGTTTTTGGTTAGGGTATTTTCTGTAATACTTGGTGGTGGTAACAGTCTCTATGCATGTGCTAATGTAGCCAGTAACAGCAGAAGCATATTCATCCAAATCAACAGTACAATCTTCCCTCCCCGCTGCAGTTTTAAACACATCCCAGTTTGTGCAGCCAAAGCAGTCCTGAAGTACTTGATCAGTTTCTTCATTCCACACTTTAACTGCTGTACTTACAGGGGGAGCTTGTTTAAGAAGTTGTCTGTATGTTGGATAAAGGAATATGGAGATGTGGTCAGCCTTTCCAAAGTGGGGTCTTGGAACAGCCTTCAAAGCACCTTTCATGTTGCAGTAGACTTGGTCCAGGATGTTATTTTCCCTTGTGGGAAAGCTCACATGCTGGTAATATTTGGGGAGGACAGTCCTGAGGTTACAGTGGTTGAAATCGCCAGATATAATAAATACAGCGTCTGGGTGTTTGGTCTCGTGTTTATCAATGATGTCATGCAGGAGGCCTAGTGCGTTAGCGGTGTTAGCTCGTGGTGGGATGTAAACAGCAGTTAAATACACAGCGCTAAACTCACGAGGTAAATAAAAAGGTCTGCATTTCACCATCAGCAGCTCAATGTCCTGCGAGCAGTGCTTTTCCATCGTCTGTACGTCTGTGCACCACCGTTTGTTTACGTAAACACAGTCGCCGCCACCTCTGTGTTTACCAGACGCTAAAGTCCGATCTCCCCGGTAAGCAGCAAATGATTCCAACTGGATCGCCGAGTCCGGTATATCCTCCGTCAGCCAGGTTTCTGTGAAGGTGAGGACACAGCATTCCCTGATCTCACGTTGAGCTGTAATCCTTGCTTTTAGTTCATCCATTTTATTTTCAAGAGAGCGAACGTTAGCTAGCAGCAGGCTTGGTAGCGGTGGCCTAGTCGCTCTAGCTTTTAGCCTAGCATGCAGGCCGCCCCTCTTGCCTCGTTTCCGCCTCGGATGCTTTGCTCGCCGGGTATTCAGCTCACCAGGCCCGCAGGCTGCTGCGTTCTCCCGACGTAGAAGAAAGGCAAAGTCTGAGAGGCTAAATGAAAGTTCATGGTGAACCCTGCCGATGTTCAAAAGTGTCTCCCTGTTGTAATGTACTGCGTGAGTGTGTTGAATGTCCAAAATGAACAATAAAATAGCAAAAAATAGAAAAAAACGGGAGAGTGTCACAGAGACGTCTGCCATGGAGGGCGCCATCTTTGATCTCTGAAAAATGTATATATATATATATATATATATATATATATATATATAATGTATTTTTTGTAGTGAAGTAATAATGTATAAACCTGTTCTGTGTAACTTGTGCTGTGATCTGCCGGCACTACATAGAAAATAAAATATAACTCTAAATAAATAATAGATAAATATAACTTATCGGCCTTGACACTTGACCTTTACAGTCTGGTAAACGGTTGGTTACCTTGGAGACCATGAATGCACCTTCTATTATGTGTATTCCTAGAGTACACTTCTTATTGTGACAGTGTGTTGGTGTTGTATCCATACAGTAGTACTAGTAGTAGTAGTAGTAGTTGTAGTAGTAGTAGTAGTAGTAGTAGTAGTAGCAGTAGTAGTAGTAGTAGTAGCAGTAGTAGTAATATCATGCGTTGATGAATAGAATCCTCCACTGGCCTGACCTTATAATGGAAACTAATTGGGAATCAAACCCTCGGCCAAGGCATGGGGTTGCAGCCTGAGTGCTTCCCGTGAACGTCTCTTCGTCTCCCCCAGTCCTACTTTGTATGGGCCACGCACGGCGCGCACGTGAGAGCGCACATACCCGCGCCGCTGTCAGGTGTAACCTTGACTGGAGCCGCGGGCCGATTGGAATGCAAAGAGCGCCTGACAGGACGTCGAACGGCCGCTGTCCTCGTCGGACCGTCCTCGGCGGGGATGCCGTCACGGGAGACCTCGCTCGTATAAACACCCCCCTGGTGCCATGTTTATTTAGCCAGTAGTCAGAATAGCCTACGTGACTCGCAACAAAGCGAGTGAAGAGTCGTTGGACGACAGAGACTGCTCACCTCTGAAAAGCACTCACAGGTGGCTCCGTCTTGTTTGTGACATTTTTCAAAAGAGCGGTGTGTAGATATTTGTTTTGATTGGCATCGTTTTGCAACCTGCCACCGCAAATAGATTGCAGCTCTGTGGGAAACATTTGTATTAATTTTGCACATTTTTGAAAAATAATTTATACGAATTATTTTTTGTATTTAGTAAAAAAAAAAAAAAATTCTATTATATTTATTTCAGTTCTATTATTCTTCTTATTATTATATTATTTGTGTTGTTGTTTTATTTCAGGTAATTCATTGAATGCAGGACTTCTGATATAAATTGACCCTCCCTAGCTAAAGAAAATACTCAAAATACAGTCCAGCGGTAATAAACATGTTTGGAAATGACAACAAGCACAATAGTTCGTATGAGATGTCATTACAGCGCACGTGTGTGTGTGTGTGTGTGTGTGTGTGTGTGTGTGTGTGTGTGTTCCACGTAGCAGCGTGATGGATGGCGGCGTTGTTGGGGGCGCTCACTCTCGCTGTTATTGTGTTGCCAAGTGAGTGGGGGGGCAGCACGGGACAGCTTGACGGCTTTATTGAGAAGCATGATGTAGTGCGGCGCCCTGGGAGGCGCTGATGCGGTTACGGAGGAAGTGGGAAGAGGGATGCCGGGGATGAGGATGGAGCAGAGGTGGGAATAAATGTGGAGCTTATCTGTTGATTTTTATCTACTATGTCCTGGGGGGCAGTCATAACAATAATCTAATACACACACACACCCATTTAACACTCCGTCACCTTCATCCATTCATCTTTGGTTTAAATTGATCAAATCCTCTCCAGGACTTCCCTCCACTGCTTCGTGTTTTTAGGAGAAAACATCCTGTTTTTGTTCCATTTCCCGGAAACTAATCACCGTGTGACTCCTCCCGGCCAATCAGCGTGTTGCTTGCAGTGATGCTGGTTAGAGAATGACCTCCTGCAGGCAGCAGAGTGATGGTGCTGGGCGGGGGGGCTTGTTAGGGGGCGTCGGTGTTCTTCCTCCAGGCGACTTCTTCTGCCAAAAGGAGCCCGCCGGGTCTGCCCGGGAGGGAGACGTTATCTGGGAAAAGAATCTTTTCAACGCAGCGACGGCGTGAATCATTTCTCTACTTCACGGCTGGACCCCGGCCCCCCCCAGGTCAGGCGCTGAGGGCAATGGCGCCGTGATTCATGGCTCTATTTGTCAAGAACATGCTTTATGTTGATGACATCGTCATCCTGATACACGCACACACACCAAACACAACATGAGCATGGAGGCCAGGGGTGTCCAAAGTGTGTCCCGAGGGCCGTTTGTGGCCCACGCCTCCTTTGTACCTCCTCATACGCCATACTGTAAACCTGTACACAAACACAAGCAATAATAACACAAAGCTGACATAGCCAGGCTGTTCTTGAAATAGCAGTAAAGCATGTTAGCATGTTAGCATATCTATGTCCGATTGGTTTACAGCATAAAAAAAGATCAAAATGGCCGCCGCAGCCGCTGTTTTTTCAGTGTGCGCCGCTCGCTGGTAGAACTTTTGAAACCTAAACACAATACATTGTTTGTGTGTGTGTGTGTGTGTGTGTGTGTGTGTGTGTGTGTGCGCGCACCACCCTGCAGGCATACTTCAACGCCGTTTTGGACGAGTGCCCTCGTTCTGATACCCCCATCGACCCCTCTGGCCTACATGGCGGCGTACGAGTGCTAGCGCAGGTCGATAGCCAAGCTCCGGGGACGGCTGCAGGCGCACACATACACACACACACACACGCACACTCCAAACATGGCAACACAACAACGCAGCACAAGTGGACCCCGAGGAGGATTAGCGTGTCCGGGCGGGTGTGTTATTCCAATGTTGTGGCGGGATTTCCAGATTAGCGTCCTTTAATCCCGCCATGCGATACGCTGGCTCATTTGCAGGCGGGCGGAGCGATGATGGCGATAAAACACTTACGGGAACACTTTAACGCTTGGCTCGCGTGTTTAATAGCTCGTTTAAAGCTTGGCTACAACACAAAATGTCTTTTATTGATCAGCAGCAGCATGACCGCTATTTTTAACGTGGGCAGTAATGATGATAAACGTCGCACATGCTGCCATTAAACATCTCTGACAGGACTCTGGTCATGTGATCCGTGAAGCCGTGACACTAGCATGGCTGGAATGTGTGTGTGTGTGTGTTGCATGTTTGGGTCATATGATCACCTGCACTGGCCCTCCCAAATGTGTTTCCCATATTTTTTTAATTTATTATTACCTCATCTAAAACTGGTGGCTCCGTCTTGCTTGTGACATTTTAAAAAACACAAAAACAGGAGTTTTAAACACATTTCTTTTGCTTTTTATGGTTTTTATTCACTTTTTTTTAATGATTACTCACCCCCTCCTCCATAGTTAGAGCATTGAACACCTGTTTAAGATCTTCAAAATACACTTTTTAACATGATTAGAGCCCTCTAGACATGAAATAACACCCCTATAGTCATCTTTACACTCCTATTACCCAATACAGTAGACATAAAAAGAGAAAATAGCTGTGGAAACATCATACAGAAGAGAGGTGGCGGACCTCATAGCTTGGTGTCGTGATAACAATCTCCTTCTCAATACAGATAAGACTAAAGAGATGATCATCGACCCAAGAACAAGGGAAAAGGAGCCGCATAGACCCCCGTTTATTGATGAGACTGAGGTGGAGAGGGTGAAAACCTTCAAGTTCCTTGGCACACACATCAGCGAGGACCTCACCTGGTCTCACAACACCCAACAAGTTATGAAGAAGTCCCAAAGGAGACTGTACTTCCTGAGAAGACTGAGGAAATTTGGCATGTCCACCACAATCCTGAGTTGCTTCTACAGATGCACTATGGAAAGTGTCCTTACCGCCTCCATCACTGTTTGGTACGGTAACTGTACAACACGTGATAGGAAGGCACTCCAGCGGGTGATCAAGACCTCACAGAACATTGTTGGGGCAGCCCTCCCCTCACTGCAAGACATTTATAAAACTAGAGTCCTACGCAGAACACACAACCTCATCAAGGACAGCACACATCCACAACACTCATTATTCACACTCCTACCGTCAGGCAGACGCTACAGGAGTTTGAAGTCCAGGACCACAAGGCTGGCAAACAGCTTTTACCCACAGGCCATCAGGCTTCTCAACGAAGCACTCACACACGCCGCACGCAACACACGCACACACTCATAGCACTTTATTTATTTATTTATTTGTATATTTATTTGTATTAATGTCTCTTCTGTTGTTGTTGCTTAATTTATTGGTATTTATGTTTATGTGTTTATGTTTCTTATGTTCTTATTCTTTCTTGTGTTTTCTTTCTTTTCTTGGGAGAATGAACAGAATAAGATTTTCATTGCATAGTAGAACTGCTGTTTTACTATGCACATGACAATAAAACTCTTCAATCTTGAATCTTAAAAATAAAACTTTTAAGACATAGAAAAGCTGTTTACCACCTTCTAAATAAGTTTTTTTTTTACATTAGAGCCCTCTAGACATGAAATAACACCCCTATAGTCACCTTT
The DNA here is from genome assembly GCF_027744805.1 of Dunckerocampus dactyliophorus. Taxonomy (NCBI): domain Eukaryota; kingdom Metazoa; phylum Chordata; class Actinopteri; order Syngnathiformes; family Syngnathidae; genus Dunckerocampus; species Dunckerocampus dactyliophorus. The sequence goes on along the minus strand of NC_072820.1, from coordinate 831,515 downwards.
ACACTACTATTACCCAATATAGTAGACATAATAAGAGTTTTCTCTTATTATGTCTACTTAAAACATTTAAGAGATAGAAAAGCTTGTTTACCACCTTCCAAATATGTTTTTTTTAACATTAGAGCCCTCCCAACATGAAATAACACACCTATAGTCACCATTACCCAATATAGTAGACATAATAAGAGAAAATAAGACATTTTTCACATAGAAACCTGTTTACCGCCTTTTAAATATGATTTTTAACATTATTAAAGCCCTCTAGACATGAAATAACACCCCTATAGTCACCTTTACACTTCTATTACCCAATATAGTAGACATAATAAGAGAAAATAAGACATAGAAAACCTTTTTACGACCTTCTAATTATAACTTGTAACATTATTAGAGTCCTCTAGACATGAAATAACACCCCAATAGTCAACTTAAAAGAAAATAAGACATAATATAGACTCCCACATGTTAGCATTGGGGGAGTTTGTTGTTGCTGTTTTACAATGTAGCATTACTGACAGCTAGCGACCAGTGTAGAATACTGCATGTCATCACAAGGTCTTTGAATGCGTCTTCTGAATGCTTTATATTTGTATTTGACTTCATTTAGTTGTTGAAGTCATATATTTTAGCTGTTTGATGGTGCTAGCTAGTGCTTTGTGAGATGTGTTTTTAGTGTGTGCGTGTGCGTGCGTGCGTATGTGTGGAGGCATCCAGCATGGCTGCCACCCTCCTGACAGGCTGACAGCTGTCACCAAGGAAATAGAGAGAGCTAGAGAAGCGTCGCCGCCGCCGCCTCCAGGGAGCACGTGCTCTCCCAGACGAGGAAATGCGTGTCGGAGCGCTTTGTGGCGTGTTTGTGTGCGCCGCCATGTTTTTAGAATGGCTTCGCCGCCGCCTAATTGCTTTGTGTTGGGCAAATGTGCTCGCTTATCTTCGCGTCGGCAATTCACGTACATCAGCAAGGTGTGTGTGTGCGTGGGTGTGTGTGTGTGTGTGGCGAGTGGAGCTGCTTCATTAGCTTCTATTGTAAAATCAATGCTGTTCATTGTGTTGCTACAACATCCTCTGCTCGTGTGCCTCAATCACACAACACAGAAGGACGGCAGGCTTGATTATTCATGGCTAACCTTGATTGACACGCCTCTTTAGAGACACTGCATCATCATCCTGAGGCTACGCAGTACTCTGCACAACAACAACACAAAAGGGAACAAGGAACTCTCCCGATGCTAACATGTGTGTGTCTATATTATGTCCTGTTAATGCCTTATATCTGTAATTTTCTCCTAATATGTCTACTGTATTGGGCAATAGGAGTGTAAAGGTGACTATAGGGGTGTTATTTCTTGTCTAGAGGGCTCTAATCATGTTAAAAAAAACATATTTAGAAGGTGGTAAACAGATTTTCTATGTCTTATATGTCTTATTTTCTCTTATTATGTCTACTATATTGGGTAATAGGAGTGTAAAGGTGACTATAGTGGTGTTATTTCATGTCTAGAGGGCTCTAATCATGTTAAAAACTGTATTTAGAAGGTGGGAAACAGGTTTTCTATACCTAATATGTCTCATTTTCTCTTATTATGTCTACTATGTTGGGTAATAGGAGTGTCAAGGTAACTATAGGGGTGTTATTTCTTGTCTAGAGGGCTCTAATTATGTTAAAAAGCGTATTTAGAAGGCGGTAAACAGGTTGTCTGTGATGTAACTACCAAAATATTCCATTTTTAGATAAGGAATCTTACTTGGCAGAAATGATCATGGTTGGGTCTGCTGTGTAGGTTTCACTTTTGCGTCTCATAGGACAAAACTGTGGCGTGTTCAAGAACGGCCAAACAAAGTGGGACAATTTAACGCTTGATTAAAAGCAGTATCAATGGAAAAAAGGAATGCGCACGTAAAAACTGTGGGCTTTCTAGCAGAGACGCCTCTGGTTCTTCTCAACGAGCAGCGGGTGCTGCCGTGGGCCCCTGACAGGCGTCTTCGTCTTGTTTGTAACATTTTTTAAAAAGGCCGAAAGGAACAAACATACACATGAGCACCTCTTGTAGGTGGACTAGCTGGACCACCTTGAGGAGCATCTCGTCCCAAAGGACGGAGGCAGTCGTCTCATTTTGTGCAGCGGCGGCAGGGGGAGTTAATAACGCGGCGCCGTCACCTCGCACGGATCCCCACGGGCGCTCCGGGGCGCAAAGAGTAGGCGAGTAATCAGCGGCTTCATCTGCATGTCGCAATCTCCGGGAAAAGAACAAAAAAAAACTCCCGATGAAGAAGCTGGAGGGAACGCTCGCAATTCTTTTTGCAAAAGTTTGCTTCAACTTTCGCTGATCCTGTCTGTCGCCGGACTTTGTTTCGTCTTTGTTCCACCTTTCAAACGACGACGACGCCAGACGGCAAACGCTTCTCATCTTGCGGCGGAGACGTTCCGGAAGAGACGCGAGGCTTTTTGAGGACACAATCTTCTCTAAATTAAACGTGTGACGTTTCCCCCCCCTTCACGTCCCTGAAGGCGTCCCCTCGCTACAGCATCCGGCCCCCGCAGGACTGCAATCTATTGGTGGCAGAACTGAGCCGCCTGTGGGAGCTTTTACACGGCAGCACCCGCTGCTCGTTGAGAGGAGCGATATGTCCTTTCATGTCAGACTCTCCAAAAGTCTCTTCACTGGGTAGCGCCTAATGTATCTGTGGCGGCCCGTGTTGTTTTGATACGGGTCTTTTCCTTTTTTGCGTGTGTACCCAGTGAAGGGTCCCTCCGGTGTGGCCTCGGTGCCAGTGGAAGCTGTTAGCTCCAAATCTATCTGTAGTGGTCCAAATGTATCTGTGGCGGGGCGTGTTATGTTTTAATGTGGCTCTTGTTTTCCTTTGTGTGGGTGTACTCAAAGAACCAACCTTCTAGTGTGGCCAAGGTGCCAGCGGGAGCTGGTACCTCCAAATGTACCTGTGGCGGTCACATGTATCTGTGGCGGGCCTGGTTATGTTTTGATGCCGCTTGTCTCTCCAGTGTGGCCAAGGTGGCAGTGGGAAGTGATAGAAATCCATCTGTGGCGGTCCAAATGTACCTGTGGCGGATCGCCACAATTAATTGTCATCTGAGGCTTTCATCCTTTCTGCTCTCATTTGGGAAGTGTGCCGGCTTTCAATGGATGAAGGTCCCAATTAGGGACGTCCACCTCACCTCGCCAGCCGTAATGACGCGTGAGGAACACAAAGTGCTCTTCCCGCGTCTTCTTTTGCCTCCACATCAAAGGAAGCGTCCCGCCTCCATTTAGTTTGTTTGCTCGTTAGCTTTAGCTCGTGGCGTCCGGATCAAAGCGATCAGGCGGGGCGGGTGGGTTGGGTTTGGGGGCAAATTAGCAGGCTATGTGTTAGCGGCTCATCAGCAGCGCTTCGGATGCTGGACGTTATTACTTCTGCAGGTTGTCTGCGAATGGGCGGGGCCTGGGCCTTGGATTGACAGCCATTGTGGCGGCGGCAGCCCAAGATTGGCAGGCCTGCGCTCTGTAAGTGCTTTTTTTTGATTGGCAGATGGATTCCTTTTGTGAGTGGTGTGCACGTTAGTGACACACACACACACACAACGCACGCGCGCACACACACGCACATTCGCAAAAGTTGAGTTTTTATTTTAATGGCTTCACCTCTGCTGGTAAACAACAACCATCACAACTTATTGAGCGACACTCAAGTGTGTGTGTGTGTGTGTGTGTGTGTGTGTGTGTGTGCCTGAGGCAGTGCGTGTTCTAGTACAAACCAAACACACACACACACACACACACGCACACACTGACAGCAAACAGTGACACAGCAGCAGCTAGCATTAGCCTCCATGATTCCCCCTCAGCAGAGCACGCCTGTCAGCCCGCGCTTAGCTTAGCGTCTTCATCTGCGGAGGATTAGCATGCAGCGCTAGCCCGCGCCACCACTTCTGACGATGCGCCTCAAGCCTCCACGAGGGAAACACACACACGCACACGCAATCATGCCGGTGCCAGTGCACGTGTGTGTGTGTGTGTGTGTGTGTGTGTGTGTGTGTGTGTGTGCAGGGTGCTAAGTGGCTATCTACCGTAGAGCAGAGTTAGTATCTAAGCTCCACCTCCTTCCATGAAGGCCACGCCTACAACCTGCAGCCTTGGGATGTAAGCAGGGAATGTAAACATGGCCGACAACCGGCTAAGACTTACAGTGGGTGACAACTGGAGTGGAACTGCTCAAAGACTAGATAGGACAGCGAGTGTCTTTGATTGGGTTGTCTTAGAAGACGTTTCACCTCTCATCCAAGCAGGCTTCATCAGTTCATGCTCGACGACTGGATAGGACAGCCACAGACCAGATAAGACAGCTCTCATCTTTGATCGGGTAGTCTCTGAAGATGTTCCGCCTCTCATCCGAGCAGGCTTTGCCATTTCATGCTCACAGACCAGTAGCTGTCCTATCTAGTACCTGAGAATACAACGACCCGTATGAGTGAGAATATTCACAGACATGTCCAGCCATGTTGTTTGATGTGGGAAAACCTTGATGGTCTTTTTGGTGTGCGCGTGTGTGCACGTGCGTGCGTGCGTGTGACAGATAGATAAGTCACGTCCTCTGATGTCTCACGTCTCTCTTGTCTCGCTACTACATTACACTCCATCAATCTCACCATCATCCCCCCCCCCGGCCCTCCTTTGTGTGTGTGTGTGAGAGATGGGGGTGTCCTGGGGGTGTTTCAGTCCTTGCGGACACTACTTCTTCCTCCTCCTCCTCGTCCTCGCTGCTGACGCGTCGCTTTGTGTCTCACCTGAGCCCAGTTTCATTTGTGGGACAAAGCGTGGCTCCTGCGCTCCATCACGCAAATGCAGAGAGCGCCTGGTCGCCACGTCGACGTGTCTAATGCGCTTTAGCGTGTAGCGGCGCGGGGGGCTCCTCCACGGGAATCATTACACGGGCGACACAATGGAGGCGTGCAGGTGTGGGTGAAAAAAAGATCCATGCCTATCTCTCCTGATAAAGCACAGCGGATGCACGCTATTGATCTTTTATTGGCGCCTTTTGTGTGCCATGCCCACGCTGCAGCTAGCTCGCTAGCACGCAACTTAATGGGACAGGAAACTTCAGGTATCGCACAAGCTACTCAGCTTTGTTTACGACTTCAGGCTAGCAAAGCGAGAGGGTTAGGGATAGCGGTATAGGGTTAGCATGTTAGGGTTAGTGGACGAGGGTTGGGTTGGGGTTAGAGGGTTAGATTTCGGCTTAGCAGGTTAGCGTTTGCGGGATAGAGGGTTAGGTTGTGGGTTAGCAAGTTAGCATTAGCGGATTGGGGGTAGGGTTACGGGTTAGCGCGTTAGCATGTTAAGGTTAGTGGGTTAGCAGGTTAGGGGGTTAGAGGGTTAGGTTACAGGTTAGCACGTTAGGGTTAGGGGAGGGGGTAAGGTTATGGGTTAGCGGTTTAGCACATTAAGGTTAGTGGGTTAGGGGGTTAGAGGGTTAGGTTGCGGGTTAGCGGGAAGATTGAGGGTTAAGGTTGGTGTTAGGGTTTGTGGGTGAGTGTTAGGGGGTTTGGGTTAGCGGATTAGGGTTAGTGGATTTGGGTTGGTGTTAAGGTTAGCGGGTTAGGGTTGGGTTAGAATCTTGGTGTTAGGGTTAGGACTGGCGTTAGAGAGTTATGGTTGGGGTTAGCATCCTTTTACTGTAGCCAAGTGAGCAAGAGACCAATACATTTGATCAGGACTGCGAGTCAATATCAATTCATGAGTGAAATGACTCATAAATAAAAGTGGCAGCTTCTTCTGTCGCGATGGAGTCATTGCCTAACGATGATTCATGTGGCCGCTAATTGCTCTGACATCATCACACGCACACGCACACGCACACACACACACACACACGTTGTAATGCTGTCATAGGAGAGCCAAGATGGCCGCCGTGTGTCTAACCTTGACTCGTCTATTCATAGCCTGCTAATTAGAGCGGGATCTTTTAATTAACACGCCATCTCCTCGCTTCCCTCTCCTCTCCACGTGCACACGCCGACGAGGATGATGGATGCCGTGGATTGTCCTCCTGTCAAACTGTGGGAAAAGTTTGGGAATGCTGGCGGAGAGCTGGATTGAATCTTTAATTTCCTCACGCTTGTCCACGGCGTCCCATCAGGAGACGCAATAAAAGTGAACGTCTGTTGTCCCGCGCCACCTAAACTGTGGAAAAAGGCGTCATGGGAAGCTTGCATCCTTCCAAAAGAAAAAAAAGATTCCAGATGCCAGATCCGTCTCTGCCGTGCACGTTAGGAAGCGCCAGCGTTCCCGTCAGGGGAGCGGGAGCGGGGGAGGGGGGTGCAAATTGCAAACATTTGAAAGATGAAGTGAGAACAAGCGATGATGCTGGATGCAGGCCACAGCGCCTTCATCCTCCTCATCCTCGCTGTCAGACGCGCCAACGCGGGTGACGTAAGAGCGACGCTTCATGAAACATTCAGAGGAGTGCGGAGCAGACAGGCTTCTCTACACGCTAAACACACCGCTTGCTTCTCGTCTGAGTGCGTGCGTGTGTTCTTGTGGAGCTAAAATGCCAGGTCGGCATGGAAATGTGACAGCGCGCCACTAAAAATAGCTTCCTCTTTAGCGCTGCACAAACACGCCGCATTCCTGACGGAACAAACAATGGCTGCCACACTCGTGGCGTACGCACACTCCACCAGTCGTACGCTCTCACACCCACGCACTCACACAGTCACCAGTCAGCATTCACCCGCACATTCACACTGTTCGCACAAATATATTTACAGTATATGTGTGTGTGTATGTATATATATATATATATATAGATATATATATATATATATATATATATATATATATATAGATATATATATAGATATATATATATAATTTTTTACACTCTAACAATAAATATGTTTTTAAATAAGGGATATTTTTACACACTAAAATAAAATATACATAAAAATGTACTTTGTACAGTAACATTTCAAATAAATAAATTGCAAAAGTATGTTTTTATTTTTTCCACTCTGAAATGTAATATATAAAAGTATATACATGTTACCCTCAAATATACTGTATCATGTACATATATCTTGTTTTTTACACTGTAAAAGAAAATATATGTATTTTACATTCTAAAGTAAAATATTTATTCGAAAAATAATATGTATATTTATTTTTATGCTGTAAAACGTTTTTGTCATTTTTGGCCTTTTTTTCCCCTGGGAATGGGACCCCCGTCCACCATAGTAAGAATGGGGGCGTGTGCGTACTCCCTAAAAGACGGCACTGTAGGTGTTTACAGCAGGAGAGAGACTAGCATAAACAAAACATGCTAGCCAAGTTTCCTTGTTTCCCTTTCCGCCTGCAGCTCCTAACGTCTGATTTCCCAGTGGTCTTGAAGGCAGCGTGGCCGCGGTGTGTGTTTGTGTGTGTGCGAGTCCATCTTGGTGGGTTTACTCCTTCCCACTTAGCGCCGGCCCCGCCCCCGCCCCCGCCCCCGCATGCTAATTGTCGTCCACGTCAGCGTCGCTGCTAGCCTGTTAGCACCTCCTCCATTCAGAAGCGCTTTATTAAGATATGGAGTGTAAACATTTTTGTTCATTAAATATCAAGTAAAAAAAAAGAAATACAAATTAAAAAAAATCAGTTTAATAAAATACGAAGTTAAAACATTTAAATGTGAAGTTTAAAAATTGAATTTATTTAAAGACACAACTTCCAAATGAAATTACAAAGTTTAAAAATTAAAATGCAAAGTTTAAAAATTCAGTTTATTAAAATACAAAATTAAAAAATTCTGTTTAATAAAATAAAAATTAAAAAATTAAAATACAGATTTTAAAAATTTAGTTTATTAAAATACAAAGTTTAAAAATTTATTTTATTAACGTATGAAGTTTAAAAATTCAGTTTGCTCAAATATGGTGTTTTAAAATTCAGTTTATGCAAATGAAGTGCAAAAATACCAGGAGCAAGTGCCAGCCAATCGGGGATGAAGCGCATAACCATGTGACACATGTCTTATGAAAACCGGAGGTGTATTTATGTGTGAATATCCAAGTTACTTGCACTGATTTTTTAAAAATACTGAAATTAGATCAAATATTTCCATCATATTTCAGTGTTTATTATATGATATCGTTTCAGTCTAAATTGGTCGTAAAGAAACGAGTGCCTATGGGGTGTGTTAGCAAGCGGCGTTACGCAGACAGTCCCGTTAATAATAACATCTTTATCAGTCGGCGCCAAATCTATTTGTGGCGGTCCAAATGTACTTGTGGCGGGCTGCAAACTTGTGCTGTTTTTATGACGCAGTACAAAACACCGTAGAGCGCACGGACAGAAAGTCACTTGGGCTTCTTTCAAAGATTTCTGTCGACGTCACTCTGTCCGTCTGTGTGTGTGTGTGTGTGTGTGTGCGTGTGTGTGTGTGTGCGTGTGTGCGTGTGTGTGTGTGTGCGTGTGTGTGTGTGCACATCTGGGACACAGCACCCCATCAGCATATGTCAGCATATGGCTCCTCCGTAAGGACTGTTGAGCAGAACACTGTTGAATTTGCCCTCCTGACTGGCATGGACGCACGCAGGAGAGGGGAGGAGATGGGGGTGCGATAAAGCGAAGCAAAGGGAGGATTCCTGCCACACACACACGCACACGCACACAAACGCACACGCGCACACACACACACACACACATAGAGTGAGGAGCATATTGAGCCATCTGTCGTGCAGCTAATTGCTATGCATGACAATGTTTTTCCGAGCCATAAAGCCTAATGAAAACGAGCGCCCCACCCGCCCCTAATACGCCTTCATGTTATCACGCCATCTCCACACCCACCTCCCCCTCCCCACGCGACACCCGTACCTCATTATCGGCTTCAGGACGCCCCCTCCCCTCTTTCTTCCTAACAGGTTCTTTGGCAACTTGGAGTCATGTGATGCACGTGCACACTCACGCACACACACACACACCCACACGCACGCACGCACGCACACCCACACACACGCACACATGCACGCACACACACACACACACACACGCACACACACACACACGCACACACACGCACACACACACACACACACGCACACACACACACACGCACACACGCACACACACACACACGCACACACACACACACACACACACGGTTAGACCAGCTTGTTAAATCGTCTTTTTTTCTCCTTCATTTGCGATGTTTTCTGCATCGTATCCCAGACACACAACGCACACAATCAACGCAACATTCAGGTCAAAGGATAGGACAGCTCTAGTTGACTAGATAGGACAGCTCTAGTCTTTCTTCAGGTTGTCTTTGAAGATGTTTTGCCTTTCATTTGAGCAGGCTTCATCAGGTCATGCTCAACAACTGGATAGGACAGCTCCAGTTGACTAGATAGGATGGCTCAAGTCTGCGTTTGGGTTGTTTTAGAAAATGTTTCCACTTCTCTGGATGGGCCTGCATAGGACAGCTGTAGTCTTTGTCCGGGTTGTCTGAGAAGATGCTCTGCCGCTCATCTGAGCAGACTTGGTCAGTTTATGCTTAAAGACTGGATAGGACAGCTTTAGTTGACTAGCTAGGATGCCAAGAAAACATTTTACTTGGCCCCCTGGTGGCGACTCACTGTAACATTCACAATGGAAAACATCTTCCTCATACGTGTGTGTTTGTGTGCGCGTGCGCGTCCTCATTAGCGTGCGGCAGCTCGTTAGCGCACAGCTAGCAGAGCGCCAGGGCAGCGGTGCAGCTTCATTAGCTGCTGTGACATTTGTCTGATGCTTCCTCCTCCGTGTAGCCATGGCAACTGCACAAGCCATACAGTAGTGGATGCTCATGAAAGGTGGGCGGAGTTTGGCATTGTCAAGTTCAAGGGGGGTTACAGATGATGCAACACCTGTCATAACCCCCCCGCCACACACACACACACACACACACACACACTCTCTTTCCCTTCCAATCTAGTTCACATGCGCTGATGCTAACGTGACGTCTCACTGTGTGCATGTGCATGTGTGTGAGTGTGTGTTTTGCTGACCTTTACCCCCACCCGCCCCCCTCCTCGTGGAAGAGATGTTTGCCACTCTTGTCAACAAGATCAGTTCCCCCGTGGGAGCGTTACACACCCTGCAAACACGGCGTCGGACGCCGTCAGGACGTGTGTGACAGCTCGGCCCTTCCACGAACCCGCCTCCGCCCACGCACGTGTGTGCGCGCGCGTGTGTGAGATTGTGGGGTTAAAGGAAGGAGGCGAGGATGTCTTCTAGAGCAGAAACAGAAGGCAGAAGCAGCAGAAGGATGAGTGCAGCCAGCTTGAACTGCAGCTAATGTGTGCATGTGTGTGTGCGTGTGCGCGCACGTGCGTCCATGCCGACTTCCTGAGTGAGCCCTTGCCAGGTCCCGAGCTCTCTGTCTGACGACTTCCCATCGGCCTGCCGAGACGAGCTGAGGGGATTCTGGCCCCGTTTTGGAGCTCGTGGTCCTTTTCTCCGTCCCAAAAGGGCTTCTTCTGCACCAAACTCCCCCAGGCATGCCTTTAGCGACTTTGCTCAAAATGAACAATTAAGATGAACGGGTGGAGGGGTTTTCTTTAGCAAGGGGTGTCCAAACTTTTTCACATAGTGAACAACGGAAGGATGCCACTTTGCCACAAGCAACACATGTCCGTAGATGTGCTACCAACCTGTACGGCATGCGTGCTGATGATGCCATCTAGCTTTGCTCTTTCTGCCCGTTCCTGCTGTCTTTCTAAACATTTCAACTTCCTTCTTCGAGTCTTCTTATGTTGTCTTTTTGAAATATTGTGACTTTATTCCCATATTTTGACTTTATTGATGTCATTTTTTTATATAGTTTAAAAAGATATTATGAATTATTTCTTGATATATATTTATACATTTTCACTTTCTTCTTAAATCATCTTTGTGAACTTTCTTTATTATTATTATTATTATATTATTTTAATTTATTATTATTATTGTTATTATATTAGAACTTTTTTGCAACCTAATTTTCCCAAAATGTAATTTTCATCATATTATTTTTTCTTCAATTTTTCAGCGCTATGCTACTAAAATGACATTATTTTTCCTCATAATATTACAAGTTCATTCTCGTAATATTGCGTCTGTATTCTTGTTTCTTCTTCATATTTTGACTTTATTCTCGTAACACTACTGCTGATTTTTCCATTTTTGCAGCTTTTTTTTTTTTATTTTCCAACTATTTCAACTTTCTTCTTGTAAAGATATGATGAATTTATTGCCGGAATATTTTGACTTTATTCTCGTAATATTATAACTTTTTCCACAGCCTAATTTTCCAAAAAATGAGAACTTTATTTTGCTGTTTTGTTTGTTTCTCATAATATTCCGACTTAAGAAAATAATGTCCTTTTTCTCATGAATATTTCTACTTTTTGCTACTAAAATGATGTTGTTTTTCCTCATAATATTACCATGTTATTCTGATAAAATGACGATTTTTTTCCTTGTTTTTCCAACTTTTTCTCTGAATATTTTGACTTTATTCTCTTTTTCCATTTTTACTGTTTTTTTAATGTATAGTTTTCCAACAATTTAAACTTTCTTCCTGCACATTTTCTTCTTGTAATTATGAATTTATTGCCATAATATTTTGACTTTATTCTTGTAATATTAAAACTTTTTCCACAACCTCATTTTCTAAAAAACAACTTTATTTAAAAAAAAAAAACATTCTTTTTTCTTTCTATTCTCAGTTTATCCTCGTAATGTTGCGTCCTTATTCTTGTCAGTTTGCATCTTTTTTTCTTAATATTTGGACTTTCTTCTGGTAAAATTACAGCTGTTTTTTCCATTTCTGCTGTTGTTGTTTTTTATTTTCGCTTTTCTTCTTGTAATTATGAATTTATTGCTATAATATTTTGACTTTCTTCTCGTAATATTATAACTATTTCCACAATCTAAAATAACACATTTTTACGTGAATATTTCAAAGTTATGCTTCTAAAATTATGCTATTTTTCCTCATAATATTACGAAGTCTTCGTCATAAAATGACGACTTTTTCCTCATTAGATTACAACTATTTTTCTTCATATTTTGACGTTATTCTTGCAAAATTAGTGCTGTTTTTTTTCCCATTTTGTTGCTGTTGTTGTTTTGTTTTAGTTTTCTCCCTCCAATGCTATTTTCCGAATGTGCGGCGGGCCAATAAAAAAACGCCGCCGCCGCAAATGGCCCCCGGGCCGCACTTTGGACACCCCTGTTTGATTGTGAACACACTCCTGACGGGCTGGCTGGCCCGTGGGCGTGACGGCAGCCACATTGAAGGCGTTACGGCAAACGATTGCCGGCAAATTGAGGAGGAGGCGAGAGGAAGATGGAGAGGCTGCAACAAGAGAGCATCCTCTCTCAGACTTAATCCTGGCCCCCAGACACACACGCACACGCACGCACACACACGCACACACGCGCGCACACACACACACCTTCCAGGGGTGAAGCTCTTCATTGTGTCTTGTTGGCGAGTGAATGGCGGCGCGGGCGCAGGACGGGCTGTCATGGCGCTGCTCTGACAACAATGAGGGATTGTCTGTGCACACGCACACACGCACGCACACACGCACACACACACACACACACACACACACTGCAGCCTGAACCCAAAGATCGGCCCATTCTCAGTCGGGCATGTTAGCGTGCGTTTGTTGGACATGTCCTTTAAGTCCTTTAAAGACTTGGGCGTCTCCGCCGAGCGCCTCGGCTCCTTCTGCAGACGATGGATGAGCCGCGTCGAAAGGTTTGAATGCTTCTTCTTTTCTTTTAAGGCGTCCCTTCTCCCCCGCCACCCCCTCCATGCCTCGCTGAGCTCTATGGGTCAGCACCGGCAGGTTCTGTTTAACAAGATAATGCGCCTGCTCTTTAGAGAAGAGGAAAGTGGAGCAGAAAGTGTCTTCAGCCATCTTAAACGGACAGTCTGTGTGTTTGTCTTAGCACGCATGAACGAGTGTGTTTGGACAAGATAGCACACACACACACTCACACACACACACTCACACACACACACACACTCCAGATGTGCAGCTGTTAGCGGGCCGGGTCCCATCTGAGGTCCCATCCTTCACGCCGCGCTGGCCACAGCTGGCACGACCGCATGTGTCCCAATACTTTTGTTTGAAAGCGTCCGGCTGGAGGACGCGAGAAGCTTTCACGCCACACGCGTCTGTTCCGTCACGAGCGCGCTCCGTCTCGCTCCGTCACCGCCGGCTTTTTTCCGCTTTATTTTTAGCAGAAGGAGCAGAAAATGTGCTTTTATGAAGATAATGAGTCCATTTTGGAAGCTTTTCAGTCTTTCTTTGCGGAAGTCAAGCAGGGATATCTTTCGTGTTTAGCAAAATCAATCAGCTCATTGATCTTAGTTACATGACAGCGTGTCATTTTTAGCTCCACGTGCTCCATTTGTCATTCATTTAATGGCACATTTGTGGATTATTTCTGTATATTTAGGACAACGATGACAATTGTTATCATGAGTAATAGTTTTTTCGAAAGTGTTAAAATGAAAAGGTATAGAATCATAATAATAGTCATAATAATAATGCTAATAGTGGTCATAACAGTAGCAGTGTGACGAGTGTCCCCCAAGAAAAAGAAGACTTTAGTTTCATTTCAAGTTCTTTCAACCCAATACTTCTACTTTGAAGGAGTCGTGGCGCCGCTAAAAAGCATCCTTTTCTGCAGTAACGGCACGGCCGGGAAGATGAACGGCGCGCTGGAGCATTCGGACCAGCCCGACCCGGACGCCATCAAGATGTTTGTGGGCCAGATCCCGCGCTCCTGGTCGGAGAAGGAGCTGAAGGAGCTCTTTGAGCCGTACGGCGCCGTCTACCAGATCAACATCCTGCGAGACCGCAGCCAGAACCCACCACAGAGCAAAGGTATACACGCCTTCCTTCCTACACACACCGTCTACCCACACTACTCCATTCCTACAAATACTACTCACACTACTCCATTCCCATAAATACTACATCATTCCTAGAAATAGTACTCCATTTGTACTCATACTATACACCATATTGATACGCCACCATTTGTACCAATACTACACCATTAGTAGTGAGGCTGGACCATTCATACAGATACTACACCATTCGTACTGATACCAGACCATTCTTAGTGATACTAGACCAATGGTACTGATAATTGACCAGGAGTCTCAAACTCGCGGCCCACGGGCCATTTGCGACTGGACATCAAAGAGTAGTGTTGCTGCAGCCCCCAACATGGGGGCAAGCTCAGTGTGACGTCCATACTTCCAGGGGCAAGTAAACCCCAACACTGAACTAACAGTGGTGTTATCACATGGACGTATTGGGAATGGTATCGCATCGTGGGGTATCCTGATATTCCCAGCCCTACTCCCAATACTTGATGCGGCCCAGCCTCACCCACACTCTACCTCCACTGGCCCCCAGTCAAATTAACTTTGAGACCCCTGTACTAGACCATTCGTAGTGATACCAGACCAATTGTACTGATACTGGGCCATTGGTACTGATACTAGACCAATTGTACTGATACTAGACCATTTGTACCGATACTAGACCATTCATAAAAATACTACACCATTTGTACTGATACTACATTCCCCCTACGCCCCCCAGCGACCCGCTGCTGGCATGACCATTCATGCCACCCGTTGACATGTCCCATCACGTCCATACGGACCTTTTACTGCAATTTCTCTGACTTTGTGGATTATTTCCGGTCATATTTCAAAAGGTTTTGATTAGTTTTTGTTGCACAAGGTCGGCTGCTGTCATGAATGAATGAATGAATGAATGATTGAAAGGACACACATGCAAATGTATTGCCGTGGGTTTGACTTTTTGTATTACTTTGAGTCTTGGTATTTTATTTCTATTGTCAGTTGTGTTTGTTATCACTAAGAATGAGGAGCGATTGCATTGCCAGTTAAACAATCGCCCGAGTGGGCCGTCCCGCCCGTTTCACAGGCGAATGAAGATAAACGCCTGGAATGACGCGAGCAAAGGAGCATTTCGTGCACCATTTCAAGCCAAAGCTCGGGCCCACGCGCACGCTCCTTTGTGCAGAAACGCCTCGTTTGTTGCTATTTTGTTCCGTCGCCTTTGATGAACACGACAATGGCGACAATAACGCTGCCGTGTGAACGTGGGGAGGGGAGCGGGAGATGTGACACCTTCATCCGAGCGGAAAAGTTCTAAGTGACGGCGGAGCATCAAGTAGACGAGTCGGCGAGAGATGAAGCCAACGAGACGAGCAAACGCGGCAACGAGCTCAGTGATCACTTTAGCCCGATTTTCCAGAAGACAAAGCGACTCCTAAATGCAGCGGCCCAGGAGCACAATAGATAGATTCTAGGTTATTCTATTCTATTATACGATAAATTACACTCTAGAAACTAGATAGGACACATTTGTCTGAGTCAGACTACATAGGACAGCTCTGCTCTGATTCAAACTAGGTAGGCCAGCACTAGTCCAAGTCAAACTAGACTGGACAGACTAGTCTGAGTCAGACTAGGTAGGACAGCTTTAGTCCGAGTCAAATTAGGTATGACAGCACTAGTCCAAGTCAAACTAGATAGTACAGCTCTAGTCTGAGTCAGACTAGATAGATAGGACAGACTATGTAGGAGAGCTCTAGTCTTGATTCAAACTGGGTAGGGTAGCACTAGCCCAACTCAAACTAGATAGGACAGCCTAGTCTGAGTCAAAATAGGTAGGACAGCTCTATTCTGAGTCAGACTAGGTGGGATTTAGTCAGAGTCAGACTAGATAGGACATCTCTACTACATAAAACAGCTCTAGTCTGTGTCAAACTAGATAGGACGGTCAGACTAGATATATAGGACAGCTCTAGTTTGTGTCAGATTACATAGACAGTCCAAGGGTGAGTGAGACTACACAGGACAGATCTGTCAGAGCAGGCTTAATCCGTTTATGCCCCAACTAGACAGGACAGCGGTAGTCTGAGTCAGACTAGATAAAACAGCTCTAGTCTGTGTCAAACTAGACAGGACAGCTCTACTCTGAGTCAGACTAGGTAGAGCAAATTTAGTCTGAATCAGACTAAATAGAACACCTCTAGTTTGTGTCAGATTACATAGTACAGCTCTAGTCTGAGTCAGACTAGATAGGACAGAAACGATACATCTAGGTCTGCTGTTAGAGCAGGGTTAATCCCTTTAAGACTAGATAGGACACCTCTCGTCTGATACTGACGAGGGGCAGGACAGCTAGGACAGCTCTCGTCTGTGTCAGACTAGGCAGGACAGCTGTTGGCTAAGTCATACCAGATAGGACCGACAGACTAGAGATGAAAGCTGCTGAAAGACTAGCTAGGACAGCCCTAGTCTGACTCAGAATAGAGCGATCCTACCTTGTCTCTGAGCATGAGCTGATGAAGCCTGATGAAAGAGCAGACTAGAGCTGTCCTACCTAGTCTGACTCAGACCGTAGCTGCATGTCGCTCGCTGACGGCTGCTTTTTTATCTCCTGCTTTCTTTCCTGCTCGTCCGCCTCGGAGCGTTTAAGGAGGAAATGTAGCGTTTGATTGAGCTCTTATTGGCCTTGTTACCACGAGCTCGCAGCGCCCTCCTCGCCGCCCCCTCTTCCTCTTCTCCGCCGCCCGCCCTCATCTGCACCCGACCCACGCCGACACCTACAGTAATCCTGGCGGTGTCGGCGAGGTCCTCGTCTCGCTCTGTTTACTTTAAATCGACGACGGCGTCGCCGGAAAGGTCAGTTTGGTCAATTGGGGCTGTGTTGCGGTGACCCCTCCCCCTCTCCCTCTTTTATTTGTGCGAGCAGTTTGTTTGTGTTTGCAAAGAAAACACTCGATACAGCTCGTCTACTGTGATAACAGCAAGATGGCCGTCATGAGTTAGAATTCTTTATTGGGACATTTCCAATTATGGGGGCATGATGACGTCATACCGACAAATCCCGTAACATTAAAAATAGCGCCAATAACCGATGAGGCTCCAATGAGGTGAGATTAGCAAATCAAGCACACCTGCTTATGACGCTAACGTCGTAACTTCCCCTGAGCTGACTTGTAAACATTCACTTTAAGAGGAAGGGAGCACACAAAAAAACCTTATCAGCCACCTGAAACGCCAACGCCGCAGCGTTTGAAAAGTGCAAAAGGTTTGCCAGAGACCTCCGTGGCGTGTGCCCGAATACAGTGCACCTTGCCGGGCCACGCGAGGTGGCTCCTCCCGCTCCATACTCCGCTTCTCCTGACCTCCGTAGCGGCACACCGGCTGCTCGGAGTGTGTGCCTGAATACAGTGCACCTTGCTGGGCCACAGCAGGTGGCTCCTCCCCCTCTATACTCTGGTTCTCCTGGTAGCAGTGATGTGGTATAGTAATGTTATCATATTTCATTTGGATAAATCAACAGGTACACTTGGTCCAATCCTAATTTGTTCCAGTCCTTCTTACCTCCAGGTCTGCACAAACTACTCTTCAATCTACATTTTAAAAAAGCACATCTCAAAAAGTTACAGGTTATCAGTGCCTAATTTCCACACATCCAAAATGGGGCACGCAAAATTTCCACATTTACAGGAGATGGCGCGTCTCACAGCAACTATGGTGTGTTCAAGGACCTCAGAACAAAGTGTGAAATCTCAAGGCCTGGCAGAAAAACGTTATCAGTGAAGCGTAAACTCATAATCACCCACCATTATCACCCATTTACAAATCATGACCCATTTATGATGAATGACATGTTTTTTTCAGAGACAAAAACATTTTTGGACAAAAAAAATCTGCAAATGTGCTGCTATCCACTGTAATGTGGAAAAGTCTTTGCCCCCTTCCTGATTTCATGATCTCATGTTTTTGCTTTTAAGTTTGTCACTTAAATGTTTCACATCATCAAACACATTTAAATGTTAGTCAATGACAACACAACTGAACACAAAATGTCCTTTTTAAATGAAACCTTTTGTTATTAAACCCAAAGCTACATGGTCCTGTGTGAAGAAGTGATGCCCCCTAAAGCTAATGAGTGGTGCCCCCCCCCCCCCCCCCCCCCCCCCCCCCCCCCAGCAACAACTGCAATCAAGTTATCAAGTTGCAATGAGTCTCTTCCAGCGCTGGGGAGGAATTTAGCAGAATTGTTGTCATTCAGCCACATTGGAGGCTTTTCCTTTTTAAGGTCATGCCACAGCATCTCAATAGGATTCAGGTCAGGACTTGGACTAGACCACTCCAAAGTCTTCATCCATTCAGAGGTGGACTTGCTGGTGTGTTTTGGATCATTGTCCTGCTGCAGAACCCAAGCTGCTTTCAGCTTGATGTCACCAACATTCTCCTTCAGCACAATTCATGCTTCCATTTATCACAGCAAGTCTTCCAGGTCCTGAAGACCATCACACTACCACCACCATATTTTACTGTTGCTATGATGTTCTTTTTCTGAAATGTCAGGAGTAATGGGACACACACCTTCCAAAAAGTTCAAATTTTGTCTCCTCAGACCACAGAGTATTTTCCCAAAGGTCTTGGGTATCATCAAGATGGTTTCTGGCCTTAATGTTGTTTTTGTTCAGCAGTGGTTTTGGTCTTGGAACTCTGCCATGCAGGCCGTTTTTGCCCAGTGTCTTTCTTATGGTGGAGTCATGAGGAAGTGATGCCTGCAGTTCTTCGGATGTTGTTGTGGGTTCTTTTGTGACCTCTTGGATGAGTTGTCATTTGTGGATAATGGCTCTCACTGTAGTTAGCTGGAGTCCCAAAGCTTTAGAAATGGCTAATCTCAGTTATGTTATGTTATAACAGCAATCACTTTTTCACACCACTGTACATCCCGAGCAGTCCATGTCGTAGCTTAGCGCTAGCGACCTCCACTGACTAATACCGACCGGCTTTCATTCTTTTTCCCTCGTGGTCACGCCGAGGCTCGTTGACAAATGAGTTCATGAACCCAAATGTCAAAAGCAACGCCGCCTATTTCTATTTCATCTCCGTCGCCGCCGTCGTCAGCCATCATCGCTCTGAGGGCCTCCTCCAACCCCACAAAAATCCATATGGCAAATCCGCTAAATGTCCCCCGCCCCTGTTTATGCTGGAAACTTAAGAAAATCACTTCACTTTCCTTTAATAGGGTGTTGTTTGTCAGCCCTGCAGCCACGCATCCCTTCAGCCTTGCTGCACATTGACCCAGGTCTCTCTCGCTGTGTGTGTGTGTGTGTGTGTGTGTGTGTGTGTGTTTATGCTGACTGGAGTGGTCCAGGGAATTGCGTGGCACCGCTGTTGGTTTAATGTGTTTGGAGTTAATAACCAGATGAGGCGGCGGGGCGAGTGAGAAATGGAGCAATTTGGCGTTTTTGTTTTGTTTTGTTTTTTGTTGTTGTTGTTGTTGTGTTTTGTCTTTTTGCGTGTGCAGAGAGATAGATTTGGATGGAGGAGAAGATAAAGAGCGAGTGAGACAAAGAGAGCCAGAGGGGTAAACACATAACGGTCCACAACCCTGAGTGTGTGTGTGTGTGTGTTTTGGCAGGGGACACATTGTGTCATTTATCTTAATGATCCAGCCTGCCCGCATGCACACAGCAGAATAAGTTTAATGTCTTCATTAACACGCACGCATGAAGCAAGTTAAAGGCCCGCAGAGCCTCCTTGTGGAAATCGGCGCCGATAGCCGACACGCACGCTGCGAGAGAAGAACTGCTAAGCCTTAAAGACCAAAGCAATCAAACGCAGATCATCAGGGTTCTATTCTATGCGAGCTTTGGCTTCCTCATCCTGGGGTAACATTAGCCTTTTTAAATTAGCATATTAGCATTCAAATGAACTCTTAAGAAGACTTTTACTGTGCTTGTCATGTGACTGTGACCAGTATCGATGAATTATGTCTTTTTTTTATGCATTCATGGTTAGCTTGCCGCGGTCGTCGCACGCTCAAGAAGCCACATGCAGGTGAAGGCGGGGGCCATAGACCTGGATGTGATGCATACTTGAATTGATTCATTCGAAACATTTTTTGAAAATTCACTATTAAAGTTTCACTTCAGCCTCCCACGATATAAAATGAATTGTTTTATTAAATAATTGGTCGCCACCAAAAGGAGCCACAACAAGGTGGCTAAAGAGTCGGAGCCGCGGGGTGTACAAAAACTGGGGTGTACAAAAACCGAGGCAGGGCCAATTTGTTATGGGTAACATTGTACGAAAACAGAGGGAAAATTTTAGCCAAAGTTTTACACAAAAAACATATAGGCATTTTAGGCATTTTATTTTTATTTTTATTTTTATTTTTATTTTTATTTTTATTTTTATTTTTATTTTTATTTTTATTTTTATTTTTATTTTTATACTGATTTCTTAGAGCTGTTAGCCGCTGTGCAGCTTGCTCATAGAGATGTGACGTTGGCAAACGAGTCGAGTCTTTTGAGTGGCTCTTTTCAATGAACGTGGAGAACCGTTTTCCCCACATAAGATGCAGTAGAACAACGAGCCGTTCTTGGACGCAACCAGAAGACGGTTCACACTGCTCTCTCAGAAGAGCCGGTCAAAGGTCTCGACTCGTTTGCAAAGGTCACATCTCTAAGCCACGCTCGCTCGGATGCTGCGTCGTGCGAGGCGATTATCTCCTGGAACGGAGTCCGAGAGGACTGATGGAGCCTTTCGTTGTCTCCTACAGCGGCCAATTACATCGCTTTAGCACCACGTTAGCCCAATTAGGTGGAATGGCGCCACTTGCGTCGCGCATGCCTCTGGGAGAGCTCGGGAGTCGCTCGGTGAGGAGCTTGGCGAGGATTTCGGAGAGGTGACGTTCCAAAATCACTGGTAGATTGTTTGCGATACGTGCTAATGGGATTAGGGCGGCAGCCAAGCAGTCGTGTTTGTTTGAAGGCCACCTGACAATCCGTGCTTCATTGTCCCGTCACATCCACAACCTGGACTGTCATCCCCGCCCCCCCTCGTTTTCCCACATTAATTCCAATCATGGAGGCACGTTTAGTCGGCTGTAAAGGCAGGAAAAATGAGCGTATGGGTTGCAGCCGCGGGGCGACGGCAGCAGTAATTGCAGCAGTTTAGGTGGGAGTGCACGCTGGAGGGGGTCAAAGGGAAGTGGAGCATAGTCTGCCTCGGGGGGTGAGGGCCAGGGGTGAGGCTGTGTAATACACCCCGACTTAGCTCTTTTAATAAACCATGCCTCCTTCCTGCTGGGCTAAAGGCCACCTCTCCTCCTGCTCAACCGCCTGCCATCTTTGGAAAATGCCATTCCAGGAACTCAAACAGTTCTCCTCCAGACGTGGTCCAAACAAAATCATCTCGGGAGGAGATCCTTAACCCGTTTTGCAGATTCTGGATCCAAGACTTTCCATGGACCGGGGAAAGAACTGGATCCTCGTGAAAACAAATAGTCTGGTGTCGTTCTTGGCTTCCCAAAGCCTGCTGCTTTGCTGCTGATGTGTCCAAGATTTGTCCACAATCTCCGGGATTATTTGGCTAAAATGCCTAAAAACGTAAAAAAAAGTCGTAGCCAAAGTTAATGTGAAGCTGTCATCGAAGCTTTCGGAGGACCGCCGTGCAGGCTTTGGACTCTTTTGCAAGCTGACAAGCTCATTCTCAACACGCTTACGTCCTTCAAAATAAGAAAGAGAAAAACAGCTTTTTGCCAAAAGATACATTTCAAGCATAACTTTCACTTGGACACAACGTTTGTTTTGCCTTTGTGACAGCTCAAATATCTAAGCCAACATAAACAACACAAAAAACATCAAAATAACAATTCATTTGCAAATATAACACCACCCGTCATGGAAAAAATAGTTCGACCACCCTTGTTTCTTCAGTTGATTGATCCATTTTAATGGCTGTTGCAACTCGAGGTACATTTGTGTGGACGAATATCATGATGATAACAAATATAGCTCATAAGAGTTGAATTTAAGAGCTGAAATCTAGCAACTTGCGTGCTTTTCTTCCATGAGTAGCTCTTGCATTGTACTGCCAAATGGAACTCTTGTGAGCTATTTTTGTTGTCGTTGTTATATTTGTCCAAACAAATGTACCTTTAGTTGTATCAGGCATTCAAATGAACAACATGACTGCATTTACAATTTTCACATTTGGAACTGAACTATGTGTGTGCATGTGTGTGCACGCGTGTGCATCCCGACAATACGTAACCCTCTGCACCCTACACTCCTCCACGTTCTTCCACTTCCCCCTTCCTGTCACGTGTGACTTTTCCCTCCACATGATCCATGCCGAACTGTTATCAAATGCACTTCTGCCACCTTGTGGCCGTTTTTTATGGCTTAAAATTGCTCTGAAAGTGACATCCATTAGTGTGCAGTTGCGTCATCACCTCTTTTTGCCTCTCACGCCAAAAGCGACGTATAAATACGTTGTTGGGATCGGGCGTTCGGGTAAATACATTCTTTGTTATTGAATGGGTTAATAATACAATTGGGTGACTACATCTTCCTTTTTGGCAAGCACGGGTGTTGAAGTTTGTTGGGGGGTTTGTAGCAATGTGTGTAGAGGCTGGCATCCCATTCGAAAGGTTTGCCAGGCTACAATTACTGGGCTAAATTGGCCAATGATGTACTGCATTTAATTCCCGGACATTTTATCCACTCACCCAAAAAGTACACACTCTACGCTGGTAAAAAAAATACCGTAAAATCCGGTGTAGCTGCAGCCACTAAATTTAGAGAGGAAAAACAGATCTTAGTCACACTGGACTATAAGCCGCACGTGTCCACGTCATAAAATGACATATCGTGGCGCACACAAGTCCGTGAGGACCAGGCAGCTGTTTATTTGACAGGAGCCAACCATGAGCTACGAAAAAACTCACACGATGAGCTCGTCAACCCATTGGAATTTGCAGGAGGTCATTACTCACTATAACAGTCTGACTCACAGTGTCATCGTGCAAAGAACGCTAAACTCATCACACAGCAACTTAACACTCAAAAGGCATACCTAATAAATATGCAAACATGTACCAATATGAGCGTAAAAGGGGGTGAAACTATTTTAAAGTTTTCACATAATGCATTGCATCTGAGCAAAGCATTTCATTGGAGGGCGAGCGTCATAGCAGATGGATGAATGGATGGATGGATGGCGCTTCAAAGCTGCCTCTATCCACCAGAGGGAGCCAGAGAAGCCCAGAGGGAGGCTGACATCATTGCAGCATCGTGGACAATTTAGAAGAATTCCAAGGTTGAAACATCCGGAGCGCAAGCTTGAGTTCTTACCTAATCCCATTTCCATATCATTTTTCCAAAGTGAGGATCCGACGTTGGTTCTTCAAAGTGTGGTTGGGGTGTCTTTAGGCGATTGGAGTGCTCCAACTATTTACATTTACTGGCCGTATTTGTCCGACGTTAACGTGCATTTGGAAGACCGTAAGGCTTCCAAGCGAGACCAACGTCCAACAGTTGGAATTGTATCCTGGAATGCTGTGTATCAGTCCAGTCTTGGCAAAAAAAGCATTCCAATAACACGCAAATAAAGGCAAGAACAGCAAAGGGTTCATTTGGAATGGAAGCTTGTGTGTGTGTGTGTGTGTGTGTGTGTGTGTGTGTGTGTGTGTGTGTGTGCAGGTAACAGTAGAAAAAAGGCACACAAGATGCGAATGCAGAACACTGAGTCATGCTAGCGTGTCACACAGCACAAATAGCACTCGGTCAAGGTTATTATTAAGATAAGCTGGGATGCTCTTAAAGTGCAGTCGCTGCATATGTGTGTGTGTGTGTGTGTGTGTGTGTGTGTGTGCTGACTCTTAAACAGTTGCACCATATGTGTGTGTGTGTGAGGTCCATTCCTGCACTCTTTGATCCTCATCTTGACAGCCCGCCACCTGGGACGATCCGCCACACGTCCGGCTACACCACGGGAATCACAACACGCGCGCACACGCGCGCACACACGCACGCAACATAGCGAGTCCTCCCCTCGACAATAAACGCTGTCAGAATAGCTAATGCTAACTCCAAAAGCTAGCGCCCTTTTCTTTACAGATATGCAAAAGGTCCAAAAACACCACAAGAATGCTCGATTCCCGGCGTAGCTCTTCAAGGATAAGAGCTCAGGTGCAGCTGAATTTGTTATCACCATTTTATTATTGATGCATTGCTGTAAACTCCACGCTCATCGCCACCAACGCCTGAAGATGCTTCTTCCAATATTTGCTATCTATTTTCTAATATTTACAACACACGTTACTTGGAAGATATGCAAAACTACAAAGGTCTACCGCAAATTTCCAAAAAGAAATCGACAAATAGAATAATAAAACAATAACATATTATATATAATTGAACAATAATTATTTTTATATCATATATTAATGATTATGGGGTAAAAAATTATAATATAATATACATATAATAATTGAAATATTATAATAAATCATATTAATATGAAAGAATATATGTTTTTATTATTACATGAATATAAATAATTGATATAATATATAATATAATAATAAATAACTGATAAAGAGTTTGCAAAAGAGCAGATGTTACGGATGTTAATGAAATAACACCCCTACATTCAGCATTATGTTCCTATTACCTAATATAGTAGACATAATAAGAGAAAATAAGACATATTAGGCATAGAATACCTGTTTATGACCTTCTAAACATGCTTTTCAACATTATTAGAGCCCTCTAGACATGATATAACACCCCTATAGTCACTTTTACACTCCTATTACCTAATATAGTAGACATAATAAGAGAAAATAAGACATATTAGGCATAGAATACCTGTTTATGACCTTCTAAATATGCTTTTTAACATGATTAGAGCCCTCTATACATGAAGTAACACCCCTATAGTCACCTTTACATTCCTATTTCCTAATATAGTAGACATAATAAGAGAAAATAAGATATAGCATTGTAGATTTATCATTTTTCGCTTACTGTTTCTGTGCAGTATTCTCTGCTGCGCTAATGTGTCCTCAGTGTAGCCTTACTGACACCTAGTGACCAGTGTAGAATACTACAAGTCATCACACCGTCTTTGAATGTGCGTTGTGAGTGAGTGCCTTGTATTTGGAATTGACTTGTGTTCATTCACATAAAGTTTAGCCATGAGAGGGCGGCTTGAAGGAGGCGAGTGTGGCGTGACAGGTGACCTACATGGAATAAATAGCATCGCTTTGACACGCAGAGAGGCTGTCAGTCACGCCGCTCTTATCTCAAAGCCTTTGACTGCAAAGATGCACGCAGCAGAGGCAGGTGCTCCACTCGGCGCGTTAGGAAGACGTCACGACGCGGATCGTCACACCGAAGAAAGCCAGGCACTCGGCCGAGTGTTCGATAGCCCCCGCCCCACTCCCTGGGGGACGCTGTGGAACTGGTATCCATTACGCTCCCAGCCTCATCAAAGGGACTCAGGGACACGGATGCTAAAGCCGCTCCAGATGCTCGAGAAACGCGCCGAGGGGCCCCGCCGTCACCGGGGTCCGTGTCTGCGATGCGCTCCACAAAACCGCCAGCAGACGGCCTGCTGCGTCAACACCACGGCGGAGAACAACGCCTAAACAACAGTCCAATCTGATGGTTCCTCAAATATCAGCTGACATCTCCTCATAGGCAGGGGTTTCTTTGAAATAATGAACATTCCATGCGGTCTACAGCATCCGTGAGGACGGTTGCTCCGCCCCTGCCACCACACCGTTAGCAGGAAAGTGCGTAAGACAGGCAGGAGGTCTCACTCTGGGAGATATTTCCCAAGCAGGGTTGGACGTGAATGAGACACAGAGCTAGGAGAAGAGTTAGCGTGGTCAGGCCCTGCTGAGAATGTTCTAATCATCAATAATACGTGATAACCCCAGGAAATTAGAAGAAGAATGAATAACACCCCCTCCCTCTTTGTGTCCCCCCCAGGCTGCTGTTTTGTTACGTTTTACACCAGGAAAGCTGCCCTTGAAGCCCAGAATGCACTTCACAACATCAAGACCTTAACAGGGGTGAGTGGCTTCATTTCTTCTTCTTCTTCTTTTCCTTTTTCGTCTCCTCCTCCTCCTCCTTCTTCTCCTTCTTCCTGTTCTTTTCCTCCTTCTTTTCCCTTTCCTTCTCCTCTTTTGCCTTCTTTTCACTTTACTTCAATTCTGCTTTTCCTTTTCTTTCTTCTCTTTCTCTTTCTCCTTGTTGTTTTCCTTTTATTTTTCTTTATTGTCCTTCTCCACTTCCTTCATCTTCTCCTCCTTCTGCTTCTCCCTCTCCTTCCTGTTCTTCATCATCTCCTCCTTCTACATTTCCCTTTCCTTTTCCTCCTCCTCCTTTTAGTTCTTCTTCTCCTCCTTCTTCACTTTCTTCTTCTCCTTTTCAGTTTCCATCTCCTTCTTCTTCTTAACCTTCTCCTCCTTCACTTCCTTTTCTATTTTTCCATTTCCTTCTACTTTTTCTTCTCCAACTCCTCCTCCTTCTGTTTCTTTTTTCCTCCGCTTTCTTTGCCTTTTTCTTTTCCTCCTCTTTCTTCATCTTCTCGTCGTTCTTCTCCTTCTCCGTCTTGTAATGGCACGCCTCCAGCAGCAGCCTTCTCTCCTGGGGGGTGTGCGCATGCATGTGCCTAAGCGGCTGGTGAGGTAAAGTAGTTGGATGAAAGATAGCCGGACTCAAGTGGCGTTGAAGTGTTAACGTATGTTTTGATGATGGCGGTTTAACATGTGCTTGGCGGGAATATTAGCGACCATGAAAAGACACGTAGCGTGGCTAACGACGTCGCTGCTCTGTTGTTTCTCCTGTGGAAGTGGTCCCCGCCCGCATTGAGAGACCCTGATATGCTTTCTGATCGCTTTATAGGCTCCGCCCCCTAGGCCTGGGCACGGTGGATGTCGTCCGTCCCGTGAGAGACGCATGCACGGATTGGCGGCGGCCTTGCAGTTTGGGAAGTGTTGTTAGCGCAGAGTCAGTGTGTTAATCGCTGCTGGAATAAGAACGTTAGCGCTGAGCTACTTATCCCGCCGTGGAGGTGTGGAAAAGCCCGCAGGGGCTTCGGGGGGCACATACTGCAGCGCTTTCAGGATTACGGTGACATGAAATCACCTTCTTCTACACTTCAGCATCCTGCGGCCGTTTCTCCTCTTCCTCACGCGGCCGGCTGGAGATTGTTGGCCTTTTGAGTTCAGCCAATAATCCCGACTCCCGGGGGGTGGGAGGTGCGGTCGTACTCCCAGCCAGCCTTCATGCGCGCCTGCTGGATTATTTTGAAGGTTTTTTTGTTGCTTTTTTAGGATGAATGTAAGTGTGGAGGAGCGATTGCAATGTAGGTGGCTATGCTGCACGGCGTGCACGTGTGCACCCCAGATGTAACGCTTGGCCACCCACCAGCTGGAAAAAAACTTTGCTTTGTTTTTTGTTTTTGTTTTTTCACTTCCCGGCGTCTCCGTGTTAGCGCACCAAAGGGCGAGTAGAAGGTGAAGAAGAGCGGGGGGGGGGGGGGGGGAAGCACAGGCGGATGCGCCAAATGAACGCGAGGAGGAGGTGAAGTGCAGACGGGCGAGGAGGCGGCGGAGTGGAGCGCTGCGGCTCGCTGGAGGGCAAAGCAATAAACGGGAACCTGAGTTAAGAAGCAAGAGCTGCTTATTAACTTCTCCTCTCCGCCGCTTGTAAGAAGCCCCGAGAACAACGTTGGCGTTGGCGCCAGCAAGGATGGAGGCGGAAGTGCCAGCACTTTTTTATAAAGCCGTCTTTGTGGGGACGCTTTGACGCCAGCTTTTGCGTCTCCGCTTGTCCTTCTCATCTTTATTTAAGATTCAAGAATCTTTCTTGTCACGTTAGCTTATGGATCTGAGACACACGGAGCATCCGAACGACCTTTTCTTCTCTCCATTGCCATGAACAGAGGGCACATACTGTACAGCAGGGGTCACCGACGTGAAAGAACAGTAGAAAGAAATGCATTGTGAAATACAACATGTGAGTTGTGGACACCAGCATGTTGTTCATGTTCTGCTAAAACAAGCATATTCACTTTGTTTGGCTTTAAAATAAGCTCTGGAAATAAATGTTACAAAAATGAGTAGCTCTTGGCCATTTGCATTTTGTAAAAGTAGCTCTCACGAGGAAAAACCTTGGTGACCCCTGGTGTACAGCATAATACTAGTACTAATACTAATATAATACTGTATGTACTACAGTACAGATGTACAATCAACAAGAACGGTGCCAACACCCAGTAGGGTTTTGTCATAGAGTGTTTTAGCAGCGTTGGCTACGTTTACACGCCAACGTAACCATGTTACTATATAGTTGCTATATATTACTATATACTTTATATATATATATATATATATATTACTATATACTTTATATATATATATATTACTATATAGTTGCTATATATTACTATATACTTTATATATATATATATATTACTATATACTTTATATATATATATATATATATTACTATATACTTTATATATATATATTACTATATACTTTATATGTATATTACTATATACTTTATATATATATATTACTATATACTTTATATATATATATTACTATATACTTTATATGTATATTACTATATACTTTATATATATATATTACTATATACTTTATATGTATATTACTATATACTTTATATATATATTACTATATACTTTATATATATATATTACTATATACATTATATATATATTACTATATACTTTATATGTATATTACTATATACTTTATATATATATATATTACTATATACTTTATATATATATATTACTATATAGTTGCTATATATTACTATATACTTTATATATATATTACTATATACTTTATATATATATATTACTATATACTTTATATATATATTACTATATACTTGATATATATATATATATATATATTACTATATACTTTATATATATATATTACTATATACTTTATATATATATATTACTATATACTTTATATGTATATTACTATATACTTTATATATATATATTACTATATACTTTATATATATATATTACTATATACTTTATATGTATATTACTATATACTTTATATATATATATTACTATATACTTTATATATATATATTACTATATACTTTATATGTATATTACTATATACTTTATATATATATATTACTATATACTTTATATGTATATTACTATATACTTTATATATATATTACTATATACTTTATATATATATATTACTATATACATTATATATATATTACTATATACTTTATATGTATATTACTATATACTTTATATATATATATATTACTATATACTTTATATATATATATTACTATATAGTTGCTATATATTACTATATACTTTATATATATATTACTATATACTTTATATATATATATTACTATATACTTTATATATATATTACTATATACTTGATATATATATATATATATATTACTATATACTTTATATATATATATTACTATATACTTTATATATATATATTACTATATACTTTATATGTATATTACTATATACTTTATATATATATATTACTATATACTTTATATATATATATTACTATATACTTTATATGTATATTACTATATACTTTATATATATATATTACTATATACTTTATATATATATATTACTATATACTTTATATGTATATTACTATATACTTTATATATATATATTACTATATACTTTATATGTATATTACTATATACTTTATATATATATTACTATATACTTTATATATATATATTACTATATACATTATATATATATTACTATATACTTTATATGTATATTACTATATACTTTATATATATATATATATTACTATATACTTTATATATATATATATATATATATATATATATATATATATATATATATATATATATATATTACTATATACTTTATATATATATATTACTATATACTTTATATATATATATATTACTATATACTTTGTATATATATTACTATATACTTTATATATATATATTACTATATACTTTATATATATATTACTATATACTTTATATATATATATATATATATTACTATATACTTTATATATATATATTACTATATACTTTATATATATATATTACTATATACTTTATATGTATATTACTATATACTTTATATATATATATTACTATATACTTTATATGTATATTACTATATACTTTATATATATATTACTATATACTTTATATATATATATTACTATATACTTTATATATATATATTACTATATACTTTATATGTATATTACTATATACTTTATATATATATATTACTATATACTTTATATGTATATTACTATATACTTTATATATATATTACTATATACTTTATATATATATATTACTATATACATTATATATATATTACTATATACTTTATATGTATATTACTATATACTTTATATATATATATTACTATATACTTTATATATATATATTACTATATAGTTGCTATATATTACTATATACTTTATATATATATATATATATTACTATATACTTTATATATATATATTACTATATACTTTATATATATATTACTATATACTTTATATATATATATTACTATATACTTTATATATATATTACTATATACTTTATATATATATATATTACTATATACTTTATATATATATTACTATATACTTTATATATATATATTACTATAGACTTTATATATATATTACTATAGACTTTATATATATATTACTATATACTTTATATATATATATATTACTATATACTTTATATATATATTACTATATACTTTATATATATATATTACTATATACTTTATATATATATTACTATATAGTTGCTATATATTACTATATACTTTATATATATATATTACTATATACTTTATATGTATATTACTATATACTTTATATATATATATATATATATATATATATATATATATATATATATTACTATATAGTTGCTATATATTACTATATACTTTATATATATATATTACTATATACTTTATATATATATATATATATTACTATATAGTTGCTATATATTACTATATACTTTATATGTATATTACTATATACTATATATATATGTATATTACTATATACTTTATATATATATATATATTACTATATAGTTGCTATATATTACTATATACTTTATATGTATATTACTATATACTTTATATATATATATATTACTATATACTTTATATATATATATTACTATATACTTTATATATATATATTACTATATACTTTATATGTATATTACTATATACTTTATATATATATATATATATATTACTATATACTTTATATATATATTACTATATACTTTATATATATATATATTACTATATAGTTGCTATATATTACTATATAGTTTATATATATATATTACTATATACTTTATATATATATATATTACTATATAGTTGCTATATATTACTATATACTTTATATATATATATATTACTATATACTTTATATATATATATTACTATATACTTTATATATATATTACTATATAGTTTATATATATATATATATATTACTATATACTTTATATATATATTACTATATACTTTATATATATATTACTATATACTTTATATATATATATATATTACTATATAGTTTATATATATTACTATATAGTTGCTATATATTACTATATTGTTTATATATATATATATTACTATATAGCTGATATATATTACTATATAGTTGATATATATATTACTATATTGTTCATATATATTACCATATATACCAACATGTTTTCAATATCCTTTGTGTTTCATGATTTCATATTTTAAATATATTTACCAATCATTTTTCAAAATCTTTTTTATGTTATTATTTTGCACATTATTCAAGAGATTCAAGAGGGTTTTATTGTCATGTGCATAGTAAAACAGCAGTTCTACTATGCAATGAAAATCTTATTCTGTTCATTCTCCCAAGAAAAGAAAGAAAACACAAGAAAGAATAAGAACATAAGAAACATAAACACATAAACATAAATACCAATAAATTAAGCAACAACAACAGAAGAGACATTAATACAGATAAATAATACAAATAAATAAATAAATAAATAAAGTGCTATGAGTGTGTGCGTGTGTTGCGTGCGGCGTGTGTGAGTGCTTCGTTGAGAAGCCTGATGGCCTGTGGGTAAAAGCTGTTTGCCAGCCTTGTGGTCCTGGACTTCAAACTCCTGTAGCGTCTGCCTGACGGTAGGAGTGTGAATAATGAGTGTTGTGGATGTGTGCTGTCCTTGATGAGGTTGTGTGTTCTTCGTAGGACTCTAGTTTTATAAATGTCTTGCAGTGAGGGGAGGGCTGCCCCAACAATGTTCTGTGAGGTCTTGATCACCCGCTGGAGTGCCTTCCTATCACGTGTTGTACAGTTACCGTACCAAACAGTGATGGAGGCGGTAAGGACACTTTCCATAGTGCATCTGTAGAAGCAACTCAGGATTGTGGTGGACATGCCAAATTTCCTCAGTCTTCTCAGGAAGTACAGTCTCCTTTGGGACTTCTTCATAACTTGTTGGGTGTTGTGAGACCAGGTGAGGTCCTCGCTGATGTGTGTGCCAAGGAACTTGAAGGTTTTCACCCTCTCCACCTCAGTCTCACCAATAAACAGGGGTCTATGCGGCTCCTTTTCCCTTGTTCTTGGGTCGATGATCATCTCTTTGGTCTTTTTTTTTTTTTTTTTTTTTTTTTTTTTTTTTTTTTTTTTTTTTTTTTTTTTTTTCCCCCTGTCCTGTCCAGCCTTTAAAGCAGATAGAATTGTATACCTAAATGCCGTCAAGTGCTCAACAGATTTACTCTGCCAGAGAGAAGTGTGATATACACTTCCCCTGTCATACAAAATTTATTCGACCTTGATGCTTGTTATAAAGCAAATTTGGAGCGCCCGGACCGGAGCAGGAGGGGACAGAGAAGAAGAGAAAAGGGGGGGGGGGGGGGGGACAAAAACAAAAAAAAGAGAGACAAGAGACAAGGACAACAGCAGCAACAACAACAATTGTGACAGAACAACAGAAACATACCGAACGACAATATCAACAACCACAATGACAAAGCTGTCAATGACAATCAGACATAATAGCAGTCATGAAATGATGACCTATGACAGTGATCACAATGACAATACTGCATTGAAACAGTCGCACACAATAGCAGTCATGAAATGATGAATTATGATAGTGATCACCATGATAATACCGCATTGAAACAGTCACACATAACTGTAGTAATGAAATGATTATCCATGATAGTGAATAGAATCAAAGTTACTGTAATGCACATCATTGTAAAAAAAAAAAAATACATATACACACATATATACATACATACACATACATAAATACATATATACATATATATATATATATATATATATATATATATATATATATATACACATATATACCGCACATACACACATATATATATATAGTCATACTGCTGAAATCACCGTCGCTGTAATAAAACCAACAACATAATAACACCCTGGATAACTCAGTGAGTAATGTGGGGAAGTACGTATGTACTGTGAGTGTGCATATGTACAGGTATCTCTGTATGTAAGGAAGACTTCATATATATATAAAGGTGCAGGAATGTGTGGGCGTGTGATTGTCACTGAGAGTGCATGAAAGGAAAGGGGCCGCCTTCCACCTCCCAGAGAGCCCCGCCCCAAATAGCAAGGCCGGGCCCCGGCCGCCAGAAGGCCACCAGGCCCATAGGGGCAGGCAGCACAAAGAACAGTGCCCCAAGAGCCAGCCCAGAGAGCCCCCCCCCCCGGGAAGACCAGTAAGGGGCCGAAGAGAGGTAATCCCAGCCAAGGACAGGGCGCCAGCGGGCCGGAGGACTGCCAACCCCCGAGACCAGCGAGAGATCACACCCCACAAAGGCAGACGGGTACCGGGGGCCACAAACCGGCAGGCCCAGAGACGCCTCCACAGCTGGAAAGAAGCCCGCCCGCGCCGGAAGCGCCAATTCTCCCCCACCGCCACCCCCACCCCCAGGGAGCGGAGCCCGGCCCGCCCCGGGCCAACCCCCGCCCGACCCCCGACACAGGGCCGCCCCGCCAAGGGATGCAGGAGGCACACCCTCCACCCACCCGGCGGAGGCACGGGCGGCAGAGATGTATCGCCCAGCACCTGACCCCACGGAGCAAACCCCTGTATGCCCCCCCCCAAATAAATAACTAAAATAAATAAATAAATAAAAAATACACACACGCACGCACATACACACTCCTACGCACCCACACACACGCACATAAACGCTCCTACGCACAAACACACCCCTATGCGCACGCTCATACACACTCTTACTTACTCAAGCGCGCACACACACACACACACACACACACACACACACACACACACACAGTGGTCGACTGCCCGACACCCGGAAGCCCCACCCTATCCCCCGTTGGTAACCCAAGGAGCAGCGGAGCCGGGGACCCCGGGGTCCCAGACATACGATTCAGAACCCAGGAGCGGAGAGCGCAGACTGCCGGGGAGCAGGAAGACACCCGGCCACACCCCCCCAGCGGTAGGACGCCGCCAGCGAGGCAGACAGGGGAGTCAGCGAGGAGGAGAGCGGGAAACCGAGCAGGCAGGCGGGAAAACGGGCGAGCAGCCAGGCGAACCACCACACAGCGCCAACCGAGACCCGCGGGCCAGCAAACCCCGAAGAGAGAGCGGGAGCACCACACCCCAAGCCGCAGGGAGGCCAAGCACCAGCGCCGAGAAGGCGAGACCAGCAGCCGACCAGCCGACGGCCCCCACATACCACCAGAAGCCAGACCAGCCACATGCCACCAGAGCCGACAGCGCACCACCCGCGCACCGGAGCCCCACCCCCGACAAGCCCACAGACAGACCGGGGGAGGCGAGGACACAGACAGCGGCCCGGCAGCGCACAAAGCGCAACGGCGACAGACGCCCAAGCGCCCGGCAGAGCACGACCCCCCCCAGCGAGCCCGGCCCCAGGGCACCCGCCCCCCCACCCCCACCCCGCCACCCAGGCCCACAGTACCCGCAAGCATGACCAAGCCCCAACCCACCAGCTGGCCCGGCGCCCCAGCAGCCGCCACAGCGCAGCAACCACCGGCCGCCGCGACAGCACACGGGCCACCCGAAGCACCAGCACCGCCCCCCGGAGACCGCCGAACCCGCCCCAAGAGCGCAGAGGCGCCCGCGGCACGTGTCAGTCCAGGGGGGGCACCGCAAGCCGCCCCCCCCGGCGCAAGCCCCGGCATCAACAGGCCCCAGAGGGCCACCCCAGGGAAGGGCAGGCGAACCAGACAAGGGCACCCCACAGGCCAGGCCGCCCCGGGCGAGCCACCGCGACGGCCAGGCCCCCGGCCACACCGCCGACCCTGGCGGGCAGACGCCGAGGTGCACGAGGCACCCCAATCCAGCCCGCCCCACCCGTGTATGTGATAAGGTGTGATAGTGTCTATGATGCAATTAAAAAAAATAAATAAATAAATAAAATAAAATAAAAGAGGATGGTGTATCTGTGTGCATGTATATGGAGTGTATGTGGATGATAGCTAATGATGCAATTAAAATCGGGGGACAGCTGCCGCTCGGAGGGCCCCTCACCTGGCCAGCCCCCCCAAACCCTAAGTGTCTACTCTGCGATTAAAATTGGGGGGCAACAGGTCAGTGGCACAGCAGGAGCAAAGGAGCCCCGCAAGGCAGCTCCCCTCCCCAATCACGCCCGACCGTAGGCCACCCCCCAATGTCCTATATATATGTGAGGTGGTGCAGTGGCACAGGAAGGACGGGGGCCCC
This sequence comes from Dunckerocampus dactyliophorus, assembly GCF_027744805.1. Taxonomy (NCBI): domain Eukaryota; kingdom Metazoa; phylum Chordata; class Actinopteri; order Syngnathiformes; family Syngnathidae; genus Dunckerocampus; species Dunckerocampus dactyliophorus. Next base: position 795,729 of record NC_072820.1, on the reverse strand, counting down.
ACACCCCAACGCCGCCCAAACCGAGCAGGGGGGGGACCAAGGACACATGACCGACCGGCCGCCCACCACAGCCCAGGCTCGGGCGTGCCGCAGGACACACCACAGGCCCTACCCGGCCCGCCAGGATGCCCAGTCCGGCCCACCCAACCCCCCAGAGGCGATACCCCCAGTGCCCCCCAACACCGGAGCCCCACCGGAGGTAGCGTTCACAGCGCCACCCCCAAACCGCCAAACACCACGGACAAGCCACACGCCCCCAAGGCAGATCCGACCGCCACCAGGACAGCGGGAGCCGCGCCCACGCGCCCCCCGCATACCACCACGGCCGGCAAGGGAGCAACACCACGACGACCACAAGAGCACCGGACCCCACATAGAGCGGAGCACGGCCGCACCCACGAAGCACGCAGGCCAGAGGCGCCAGGGAGGGACAGAGAAGCAAGCACCGCACGACCGGGCCCGCGAGAGGAGCGGCCCCCGCCCGGCGCCCAAGCAGATGCCCCCGCCCGCCCCGCCCACCGCCACGCCACAGACCGGCCACCGCCCCACCCCCCGCCCATCCACCAACACGCCAAGGGGGAAACCCCGGAGGGAGGGAGACAACCGCCGGCCCGGAAGCAAGGACCAGCCCGACACCAGCAGGCAGCAGGGACCGCCCGCCAGCCCCCCGCCAGCCCGACCCCCAAGCCCCCGGCCAAAGCCACCCCCCGACCGCCCCACCCCGGAGCAAGCATCCTCCCGCCGATCCCGGGAAGCACCACGCAGATGGACACCACGCCGCCCGCCCCACCGCGCAACCCGCCCACGGCCCCCACACGCCCCACCCACCGAGCCACAGCGGCCCCGTCCCTGAGGGGAGAAAGCAAGGGATCCCCCCCACCCCAGCACCACGCACCCCCCACCCCGAGCCCAAACCGCACATCCGCGACCCCCACCTCCGCGCCCCCCGTCACCCGGGGGACAGCCACAGGCGCCGGAGGATAACAGGCAGCTCCCACCTATCACACATACACCACACACATAAATCAGCGAAATAAAATAAAATAAAATAATTTAAAAAAAAAAAATAAAATAAAAATAAATAAATAAAAAGGGGCAACCCAAACCACCCTCCCACCCAGGGGAGATGGCTCCGCGGGGGCAGCCGGGCTCAGGCACCCGCGCCCCCACCAGGGGGAGAGGCCGGCCCCCACACCCCACACCGGACGGCCCCACGCGGCAGCCGAGCAGGAGGGCCCAGGGCAGTCCCCGCCCCACCCCCAGAGGCAGAGGAGGCGAGGGAGAGCCAGCGCCACCAGCCGCACACGGGCCCCCCCAGCAGCAGTAGGCGCCCGGCACCAGCAGGATGCAGCACCCCATCCACCCACCACCCCGGAGGCCAACCAACGCCGCCCCCTGGGCGACCCCCCCGACCCCGCCCCCGCCCCATCACCCAACCCGGACCCCTCCCCACCCCCACCCACCAGCCCCCCCAGGCAGGCAGCCCAGCAAAGAAGACCCGGGACACCAAGCCCGCCACCGCCCGCCCCCGAGGTACCAGGCCCACCCAGCGACCAGGACCACACCCCACGCCAGATGAACGAGACCCCCAGGGGCAGAGACAGATGCCCTCACCCCCCTGAGAGTCAGGTCAGGGAATTAATTATTGGTGCCCATATAGACTGAAATTCTGACATTTGTTCTTTAGATTCAGCAGACATTCTCTCCATAGCTATATGATCTAACAAAAGATTTTTGTAAAGAGCTATGTTCAGTTTCTTCCTTGATTTCCAATTGATGAGAATGGTTTTCTTGGCGATGCTTAATGCAGTGATGAGAAGCTGTGTTTGATTTGTTTCTACATCAATTGTGGAGAGATCGCCCAGCAGGCATAGTAAAGGAGAGGTAGGAATGGAGAACCCAAGTGCCAAAGATAGGTACTCACACACTCCGTGCCAAAAATTTTTAATGGGAGCACAGGTCCACATGGAGTGTAAGTAGTCATCTATTCTATGGTCTGAGCAGTGTGTACAGATGTTAGAGTCAGTTAAGCCCATTCTAAACATTCTATGTCCTGTGTAGTGTACTCTATGAAGGATTTTAAACTGAATCAGCTGTAGGTTGGGATTATTGATTAACCGGGAAGCATTAAGACATATTTGCTTCCAAAATTCAGGGTCACAGCTTGTAGATAAATCTGAGCTCCATTTGGAGATTGGTACTCCAATTGTGTTGTCATTTTTTGAAAGTAGAATATATAATTTAGATAATGTTTTAGGGGCAGATATTTTTAAAAATTGGTCAATAGTGGTATTGCTTTCCCATGATATGGTCCTGAAACTTGCTTTAATTATGGATTTAATTTGTATGTATTCAATAAATTTGTTATGATTTATTCCATACTGTGTAACAAGGTCGTTAAATGAGATAAAGTTGTTTCCTATAATTATATTTTTCATACAACTTATTCCTTTTTCGTGCCATGTTGGGAAATTTAATGGTTTCTTTTTAAGCAAGATGTCAGGATTATTCCAAACGGGAGTGTATTGGCAAGGAGTGAGCGAGAATTTTGTTATTTTTAAAAATTCCCACCAAGCTGTCAGAGTGTTGCTTATATTTATACTTTTAAAACAATTATTTTTTCGGAGGATTTGGCTAATGAAGGGCAGGTTACAAATTGGGATTTCGTGGCTAAGTGATTGTTCTATGTCTAGCCATAAATAATCCAATGGGTTAGGGTTGATCCATTTTAAGATATACTGTAACCTGTTTGCAAGGAAGTAGTTGGAGAAGTTTGGGAGTTCTAAGCCCCCATATTCTTTAGATTTTTGTAATGTTTTGAGACTTATTCGTGCTGGCTTATTTTTCCAAAGAAATTTATTTATATATGAGTCTAATGACTTGAACCAAATTATAGATGGTTTAGTGGGGATCATGGAAAATAGATAATTAACCTTGGGTAAAATCATCATTTTCACGGTGGATACTCTGCCTGTAAGTGAGATGGGCAAGGTTCTCCAACGTGCAAGATCATCTTCTATTGACTTCAATAGTGGAGTATAATTCAAGCGGATCAGGTCTGACAGGTTGGAGGAAATGTTAATACCCAAATACTTAATGTTCCCTGAACACAGTGGTATAGAGGGGGTGCTCTGGAAACCAAAGTTAATGGGCAGTACTGTGGATTTAGACCAGTTAATGGAGTAATCTGAGAAGGTGCTATAATTGTTAATGAGTGAGATAGATTCGTGAAGTGAAGAATGTGAATTATCCAGGAAGAGTAATACATCATCAGCATAAAGGCTTATCTTATGATGAACATTTGTGGTGTGGATCCCTTTAATATTTATATGTTGTCGAATTGCAGCTGCAAGAGGTTCGATAAAGATAGCAAATAGTGAGGGAGAGAGTGGACACCCTTGCCTAGTACCTCTTTGTAAAGTAAATTCTGGAGAGATGTGATTGTTGGTCCGAACAGAGGCCTTCGGGGTGTTGTATAGTATTTTAATCCATGTTCTGAATGAGTCTCCAAAGCCAAATTTATGTAGTGTTGCAAAGAGAAATTTCCAGTTTACTCTGTCAAATGCTTTTTCAGCATCCAATGAGACAATTGTGGTTTCTAAATTATGGATGATAGAGTAATCAATCAGATTGATTAGACGGCGTACATTGCTAGTTGAGTTTCTCCCCTTAATAAATCCTGATTGATCAGGGTGTATTATATGAGGGGTAACTTTTTCCAGCCTTATAGCTAACGCTTTGCATATTATTTTAAGATCTGCATTAATCAGTGAAATTGGACGATAACTGGAAGGTAGTGTTGGGTCCTTATCCGGTTTCAGCAGGAGACTGATTGTAGCTGAGTTCATGGTTGGAGGCAAGCATGAACTGTCTTTAATTTCCAAAACCATTCTAAGAAATATTGGAGATAGTAATGGCCAGAATGTTTTATAAAACTCGGCAGGGAAACCGTCAGGTCCTGGTGCTTTATTATTCGGCAACCGGTGTAGAGCGTTATGGAGTTCTATTAATGAAATGGGTACATCTAAGTTGGTCACCTGTTCGTCATTTAATTTTGGTAATTCTATGTTGTTGAGAAATGTTTTGATATCTGGGAGAGATGGTTTAATCTGAGGTGTATATAGATTTTTATAAAAGCTCCTAAAGACAGAATTAATTTCTTCCGGGAGGTGAGTGATGTGACCTCCTGAGTTTCTAATGGAGGAGATAGAGCTTTTTTCTTTATTGACTTTTAGCTGGTTAGCTAAGTATTTTCCGTGTTTATTGCCATGCTCAAACTTTTCCAAACGTAGTCTCTGCAGTTGGAACTGAATTTTCTTGTCAGTAATTTCTTTTAAGTCTAGTTTCAGTTTCCTTAGGTTACTTAGGATATGCTCATCCTTTGAGTCAGCATGAGCGGTTTCTCTTTGGTCTTATCTGTATTGAGAAGGAGATTGTTATGACTGTTTTAAATGTTTATGATGTACATTTGATGGTTGAATATTTTAAATATGTATCTATCAGTCGTATTTGATCATGTTTAACACGAGTATATAATACTATATAAGTATATAATGAGTATATAATATATATTTGAAATGCTTAAATCTTCGTATGACAGTGTGTTATTTACAATGCAATGATGATGATTATTATTATTCAATAAAACATTATTTTGTTATCTGGAGCGACGATACCACGGTGCACGAGGTTTTTTTTTGGGGGGGGGGGGTTCCGCTAAATTGAACTCTTTCATTAGCGGCTGACAGATGTCTAAATGGCGCCCCCCCCCCCCGCCCCACCCACCTCCTCGGGCGCCCTCGGGCCCGACTCGGCATGAAGGGAAGGGCGAGAGGGACGTAGGACGCGTCCTCCTTTGTCCTCCCAAACGAGGATGAAAGGCCTTTGATTGGCGGCCTCTCGGGGGGGGGGGGGGGGGGGTTGCGATCAGAGCGTGATAAGAAGCGCGGCGCTCATTACACGCTCAAGCAGACCTCACATGCACGCACACGCAGGTCCGGTACCTTTGGTGGGATCATTAGCGCGTCGCCAGGATGCGAAGGCAGCGTGCGGCCGGCGGCACATCACAGCCGCCCATCAAAGCGGCGGCGGCGAGCAAGGTTAAACTTTAAAGGCGGCAAAACGCTTTCTTTTTTCATCGGTCATATCCAGTCGGCAGACGAGTCGCTCTTAAGTGAAATGATCGTTTTCAGTGAAGTGCGAAATGATATCCTTTGAGACGTACGCCGCCGCCACATCAGAAGATTGACAGGTCACCTGACGCCCGCCTTCTCACGCCCGCGGGCGCGCAAAGCGGAAGGACAAGCGCGGCGTCATCAAGCGGCATCAAACATCCATCCTTTCCCGCCCGGGGGCCATTGACACGGCACGCCGGCCCCTCGGCCACGTGCGCGTGCACTCCCCCCGCCCGCCCGTCTCGCTCACACGCGGCGGCATTCCCGCAGCGGTGTCGTTACGCGGCCTCATTATCGGAATCAATTCAATTAACGGCTTTAATTGCTGGAGTGAAAGCCAAACGCCGTCGTAAACACGCTCAAGCAAAGCAAACCTCGTCAGTCAGCCCCCCTTAGCACCCCTGCCCCCCACCCCCGGTGTGCGCGTGTGTGTGTGCGTTTGCTTTTATTTAAAGCAAGAAATATGAACGTTGCAAATGAGCTTCCTAACCTCCTGTGAGGGCGGCAGCGTGGAAGCCTATTGATTCAATTGTTGGTCCGTGCACGCTGACTACGTAACACACCTCGGTGTGTGCGTGTGCGTGTGCGTGCGTGTGCGCGCGTGTGCGCGTGTGTGTGCGTGTGTGTGTGCGTGTGAGGTTAATTGCCAAGTGCGCTCACTGACACGGCGCTAATGTGAGCTAATGTGAGCTAATGTGAGCTAATGTGAGCTAATGTGAGCTAAGTTATTGTAAAGGACAATTTAGATTTGGAAGTTTGTTTGCTCAAAGTCACGCCTGCTTCGCATCGAGGCGTCCAAATGGGCGGAGACGTTTGCCTTTTCCCGCCGGGGGACCACCAGGACGCGTTTTTTCTGTGTGCCCCTGATGGATTCCACAAACGTTGAAGAGTTTTCTGGGTTTCTGCTGCTGGAGCGTGTTTGGGTTAGACTCCATTAGCGATTACGGTCATGGCCACGCCCCCCAGGAACACACACACCACGTGTCAAATGCAACACTTCCAGCTGGGCCGTGCTGTTCCGCTTCTGGGACTCACAATATTTACTGTGGGCACGCTTTTTTGTTATTAAAAATATATAGCTTTTATTATGGATTTTTTTTCTATAGAAAAAAAATATGATGAGAAAAATATGAAAAAAAATGCAATATTTTCCAAAAATCCACTCTTGATGAGGTCAATCATTGATTGTGATGCATTATTATTATTTTTGGAGCAGGTGTTTTTGTTACAGATTTAATATTTATTATTTTATTTCAATATTTATTTCATTGAAATTGATTTTATATCATGAATTTTATTATTTTTATTTTATTGTGTATATATGTATATATATACATATACAGTAGACGCCCCTACAACGTAAATAATCCGTTCCAAGAACCTTTATGTTAGGGATTTGATGTTATACGAAGCGTAAAATACATGTAAATAGTCTAATCCGTTCCAAGATCTTCCCAAACTCACATCTTTGGCACTTCAAAATATTCAAAGTTCACCAAATATGGTGGGAAAATATAAGAAAATGTTAGTATAAACATAGTAGAGTAACATTCCAATATAAAATAAGATAATAAATAAGATTACTGGAAAAGAATAAAAGTGAAAAAAACCAATCAACTAGTTTCAGCGCGACTGCGATGAGGAAGGGAGAAGCCTGTCTCTCACACAAACTCACGTAGCCGCTGGATAAGTCAGCCAATGAGATGAGGGCGTAGGCGGTGCCCCGATAATCAGCCAATGAGAGCGTGAAGCATCAGAAGGCGTCACCAAGCGCTAAACAAATCGAATTTCTGAACTTGCACAGACTTGACGCTTTACGTTCTATGGAATTTCTTCCGTAGTACGATGCAAAAACCTGACATCAATTCTTTACGTTCAGTGGAATTTACGTAAAAGGAGGTTTACGTTATGCCAGGTACTATATATATGTATATATTTATATATAATCTATAAAACGCAAATACATGCGATATTTTCTAAAAAAAAAATGAAATACTTGATTTTGATTCTTATTTTAAGAGCAGCATTTTTTGCAGATTTTTCCAACTTTAAAAAATGTTGTTATAATTTGAGGTTCTTATACATTTTGATTTGTATTTTGCTTTATACATTTATATCTATGTATTATATATCTAGATGCATATACTGTATTTAGGTGGTTATTATAGATTTTTTTTAATAAATGCAATATTTTCCCCCCAAAAATCAATCATTGACTGTCATGCTTTCTTATTTTTGGAGCAGCATTTTGACAGATTTTTTCAACTTAAAAAAACTGTAGTTATCATTTGAGATTATGATGCATTATTATGTACAGTATGTATTCTTTACTATTATTCCTATTTATGATTGCATATGTTGAACTTTAAATATGAATACATGTATTCATTTTACAGCCTCCGAAACGTTGCATCTTCTTCTGCCGTGGTGCGTTTGAGGCGGTGTGTCGAGAAGCAGAGTTAAGAGTTAAGATGCCGTCTGCCGTACGGCGTTGGAACCGCAAGATGCGTTCACAGGCGGTCCGGTCCCGTTAGAATGTGTTTGTTTACGGCTAGCACCACGAGCACCCCCGGTCTTGGTGCCTCGTGAGATATGTGCTAACTACTGTACTTTTTATTTCTATGACCACACAAGGACATTATCCAAAAAAATCTGGATGAGTGTGTGTGTGTGCGTGTGTGTGTGCATGTGTGTGTGTGTGTGTGTGTGTGTGTGTGTGTGTGTGTGTGTGTCGGTCACTGACATCCGACTGTGAGGACCATCTGTGTGACTTTGACCCAGCAGCTCGCCGTCACACACGTCCAGACAGGCAGCAGGACTGCATGTGTGTGTGTGTGTGTGTGTGTGTGTGTGTGTGTGTGTGTGTGATGGCGCCAGGCTGGATAGCATACGCTTACGTGCACGTTTGGCTGTTCCTTTGAAGGGGTTATCCACGGCTGGATGTTACTTGGAAGAGGTTGTCCAGGTTTGACTGTTCTTTTGAAGAACATTATTCTCCTAAAATTACACATTTTCTCATTAATACTAACTGTTTTTCTCTTCATATCTTTTTTTAATTTTTCTATTTTGGCTAGATTTTTTTTTGTGGGTGGGGTTCTTGTTAAATTATATGTTAACTAGAAAAGCACTCGGAGAGCACAGACGTCCGCCAAGCTCCATCGTTCCCCCCATCTTGTGATTTACAGAACAAATATTAGCCTTACTTTTCTTTTATGTACATACTTACTGCAGCTTCCTCGACCGTGAGAACATATCATGGAAGGGTTTGAGTGACTTAAAAGAATGCTAACATGAACTTGTTAACACCTGGCATAACAGTGCTAAGTGTTTATATAACTGCCTACCTCTGAAAATGCTAAAAATCTTGGTATAATATGTTAACATTAGCATGAAAACACCTAGCATGATAACGCTTAAATCTGCTTAAGTTTATATTCCTGAAAATTGCAAAATATGCTAGTATGTTAGCATACTAACATTACGTGCTAACACCTGGCATAATTATGTTAACGTTAACATGCTAACACCTAGCATAGTAGCACTAAGTGTCTATATAACGGCCTACTTCTGAAAATGCTAAAAATGTTAGTATAATTATCTTAACATTAGCATGAAAACACCTAGCATGATAACACTTAACCTCCCGCCGGGCACGTAACCAATGTCAGGTCGGAGCTGGCCTGATCGCACGTGTCCACGCCTCCACCAGAAGCCTCTGGGAAGGCACACCTGAGGGGGGGATGCCCGTAAAACACTTTCATGTGCACGCGGGCGCGCGTGTGCTTTGTACGAGTGACTGACAGATGCTGTCGTGGCTTTTGGCTTCTTTTCTTTGGTTTTTCTCCCACTCGCCGTGAGCGCAGACGACTGGCGAGACAGATTCTAACGCGAAGTGACGTGACTTCCAGCTTTGCTCTGCCAGCGCTCTCCCCCTTTTCATGTGCGCTCGCAAGAAAAAGCACAGGCACACGCGTCATCGTCGTCGTCTTCTTCTTCTTCTTCTTCTTCTTCTGGCTTCCTTTGGCCGAATTTGTGCTCTTCAACCTTTGACCCCTGTCGATGCACAGCACTTCAAAGGTTTCTTTATTTACTGTATTATTTGACTGTACTATGATATTATATATTATTCTATTTACATTTCTAATCGTTTGATTCATTATTATTCAATATTTGAAATATTGATGTATGTTTTTATTTGTATTTTCATGATTATGTAATACATTACTTATACATTACTATAATGTTTCAATATTTATCTATCATTTTAATGTTTATCTCTCATATTTGTCTTTTTTTATGTTATTTTTTTAACTATTATTGCATTAATTATTATAAATTATGATGTCATGTTTGAAATATGTGTATATAGTTTTTATTCATATTTTAATTATTAAGTAATAAAATATTTTTATGATTTCACTGTTCGCTTTATATTTGACATATTTATCCATTAATTTTATGAAAGATCATTTGATTTTGTCATTTATATTATTTTTCATTGTTAAACTATATATATATATTACACTATTAATGAATAACGTTGTACTATTTATTTTTTATTTACTATGTAGTATTATTATTATTATCATTTATGTCATATCAAATGATGAATATTTAAATAGTATTTTAGTTATTATTTTTTTAAGTGTGTTGAATATTTCTATACATATTAGTTTATAATGTATATATTTCATATGATTCTTATTGATTTATTATGATTGATTTGTGTTGGATTTTGCTGATAAACACATTATTGGGGGGTGGGGGGGAAGTGTGCTTGCTAACACACCTGATACACACGTGTTGTGCCAGAGAAGAAGAAGATGTAGCAAGAGGGATCCGCGGTGTCAGCTGCAAAAACCAAGTGAGCTTCTATTTTGTCTACAAGACAGGCTGGTGTCTCTGCACGCTTTTAATTTGGCGGTCCCTCGTCCACCGCCCCTGCAGACCGCCCCCCCTCAGGCAGACTGCTGAGGTGGTCCAGAGAGGGGGGGTGATGAGGGAGGTTCGGGATGAAGGTGTGTGATAGAATTGGAAGATCAAAGCCGTCTGTGGCGCTGTGACGGAGCCCACGGGCATTGTGGCTAACGCACACACGCACGCGCGCACGCACACACGCACGCGCGCACCCCCTCTGCCAGGGTGTTGGAGTGGGATTGATACAGCACCCGATTTGGAGAATCGCTGTCATCCGTCTTCCCGCAGATCAAACGGCGACATAATCCCCCATAAAGGAAGCAGCCGTGGCGGCGAGGCAAAAAGATAGGGACATGGGGCGGGGAGCCTTCGGGGGCGGGGTTACATCCCATCATCAAAACCCATCAATCACACATCATCTGAACAAACACGCATGCACACACACACACACACACACACACACACACACACGTCATAATTGGCTCATCCACACTGGATACTACCCGCATATTCAACATCTGCCATTTTACATTTTCATCTCAAAATATGATGACTTTATTCCTGTAATATGATGACTTCATTCCCATAATATTATTACTTTATTCCCATAATATTATGACTTTATTATCATGACTTTATTCCTGTAATATTATGACTTCATTCCCATAATATTATTACTTTATTCCCATAATATTATGACTTTATTATCATAATATTATGACTTTATTATCATAATATTATGACTTCATTCCCATAATATTATTACTTTATTCCCATAATATTATGACTTTATTATCATGACTTTATTCCTGTAATATTATGACTTAATTTCGGTCATATTATGACTTTATTCCCATAATATGATGACTTCATTTGTGTAATATTTTGACTTCATTTAATAATAATATAATGACAGTTTATTTTCTGAAAATTGCTATATTTTTGCCTTAGAATGAGTGTTTTTCTCTTAATGTTTTGATTTTATTCTCATAAAATGACTGCTGATTTTTCCATTTCTGCTGTTTTAGCTTATTTACCAAAAATGACAACTTTTCATAATATTTCCTGCAGATTTTTCAATTTTTGTTGTTTTTGTTAAATGATATTTTTAGAATGAGACACAGGCTAAAAACAGCCACGTGCTGCAAATGGCCCCCTGTGCCACACTTTGAACCCCCCCAAAACACTGCTACATTTGTCACGTGTTTTTGTTAGTTTGATAGTGAGCGGTCGCCATAGCAACAGGGCACCACCCAGCAGGGTGTTGCAAGCTGAAAGAGTGCCCCCCTGCTGGCAGGAGCCTTCTACACGTGGAATGTTCGGCGTGTGCTGTGCGCCATCTTGTGGATGTTGTGTGCAAACGTTGCGGAGAAGGCGCGTAAGCTAGCAGTGATGTTGTTGTGTGTTGCAGATGCACCACCCCATCCAGATGAAGCCTGCAGACAGCGAGAAGTCTAACGGTGAGTCCGCGCACACACACACACACTCACACTCACACATCGGTAGTGTGTTTGCATGAAAGTGTGTGTGTGTTGTTGGTGTGTGATGAGCAGAAGCAGGAAAAGAGGACAATAAGAGTATGAATGTAAAGCGTGTGATGAATAATTGAGGCCCGTCTGAGGCAGGTCAGTGAAAGTTGAACATTTTAGCCTCGTGATGAACTACCTCTCCCCCCGTGGATGCTCGTATCGCACACACACACACACCTCACATCACCTTCTTTCCAAAGTTCTGTGAATTGATTGTACATTCCAGACGTCTCCTCGCGTTCCTTTTCACGCTGCTGAGGAAAGCATGGCTGCTGAAGACCAGACGGGACGTTCTGGTGAACGGTCCTGTCCTTCCTGTGTGGTTTGATGGATCACATCACAACCCTCGCGTCCTCTGGCTGCATTGCCGGCCGGCTGCAGCAGAGAGCGCTCTTTCAGTCAGGCCCTAGTCAGACAACTGCCTACAGGAGGCTTTTGTACAGGGGCCCAGAATATGGTGCTCTGCCCCTGAGCATCACCCCCCAGCCCCTTATTTATGTATTATTTGGTCATTTAGCTTCCTGCTGTGTTCCCTCCGTGCCTTATATATCTTTACACTGCTCCTATTAACTTTTTGGCCACTCTTTGTGTCAGGATTTTATTATGGGCCTGCAACAAAAATGCAATAATCTGTTATTATTATAGGCCTACAAGCAAAGCACAGCATCCTGTCTGAAGCAGCAGCCCACCGTATTATTGTGGGCCTGCAACAAAAACACAGCAGTTCATCTTTTATTATGGAACTGCAACAAAATCGCAGCAGCTCATATTATTTTTATGGGCCTACAAGCAAAGCACAGTGTCCAATCTTAAGCAGCACCCCATCTTATTTTTGTCGGGCAACAAAATTGCAGCAGTTCGTCTTGTGATCATGGGACTGCAACAAAAGCACAGCAGCCCAAATTATTATTATAGGTCTGCAAGCAAAGCACAGCATGCAATCTTAAGCAGCAGCCCACCTTATTATTATGGGCCTGCAACAAAAGCACTGCAGCCAACCTTGTTACTATGGGCCTGAACAAAATCGCAGCACCGTATCTTATTATTATGGGCCTGCAAAAAGTGCAGCATCCAATCTTAAGCAGCAGCCCACATTATTATGGGACTGCAACAAAAGTGCAGCAGTCAATCTTGTTATTATGGGCCTACGACAAAATCGCAGCAGCTCATCTTATTATTATGGGCCTGCAACAAAAGCACTGCAGCCCACCTTGTTATTATGGGCCTGCATCAAAAGTGCTGCAGCCCATCTTTTTATTATGGGTCTGCAACAAAACGGACACAGCCCACCTTATTATTATGGGCCTACAACAAATTGAGCACCCTGTCTTATTATTATGGGCCTGCAAAAAGTGCAGCATCCAATCTTAAGCAGCAGCCCCCATTATTATGGGACTGCAACAAAAGTGCAGCAGTCAATCTTGTTATTATGGGCCTACCACAAAATCGCAGCAGCTCATCTTATTATTATGGGCCTGCAAGTACAAAGTGTGCAAAGGCCCTATTGTATCCATTGTGTTTAATGATTATTATTATTTTTCTGCGTTTCCTGACACTTCCTATTGTGTGTGTGTGTGTGCATGTGTGTGTGCGAGCGGCGCACGTCCAGGCGGGTAAGGAAGGTCGTAAAGCTGCCTCATAAAATAATAAAGTGACAGTTGGCCACAAAGCGATTGAGGAACGGTGGCGTGAAATATGGCGGACGATGACTTTATAAGGCAACGGCGTGACTCAATAAAGGCGAGGCGGGCTGGCAGGCAGGCCGCTGAAGTATGGAGTGGCGTGCACGCTGCGCATCCATCCACTTAGCGATAACGACCTTGAAATAAAGGCTGCGTTAGCGTGATGAATGGCTGCCGCCAGCTTTATTAGTCGAGTTGCCGGCGACGCAGAGATGCCTTCAAGCTCGCCACCAAGACGATTCTTGACAGGTTGGAGGTTTTTTTGTGTTGACTCCTTCCTGCAGCAAACACGATGGACCCAGCATAAACTCACACACATGCAAGGGGGGGTGTTGTACAAATGAGCCCAAGCTTTTTGAAGCGGCACTTATCTTGGCGCCGCTTTCTCTTTGAAACACACAAACAATCCTAAGAGCAAAATAAACAAGTGTGCTATTGATTTCCCCGAGTGCAACAGACCGCTTATCTCCTTCGCCTGCCTCTGAGCGCTGACACTTTGCTCATTAAAAATGAATTAGATTAGCATTGAACGCACCACACACACACACACACACACACACACACATACACACACACGCTTCACTCGCTGGAAGACCACCAAAGCTACTTGCCATCACCTGTGGTCGGCTCCTCCAGGGAGGGGGCGGGCTCAAGTGGGGAAGGACAAGTTCAGTAGCCCCTCCCTCACTCACGGCGCAACCAAAACACAGACTCTCACACACTAACATACGTGCAAAACTACTCGTTCACAACCCGCAAGGCATGCTGGGAAGCCCGCGTGCGCACACTTCCCCAACAGGAAGTTACCCAGTATGCCTTGCGGGTGTGGTGCGGTTATTTTTGGTTGCGCCGTGAGCGTGGGAAGCGTTTGGTTTGACGACCTCCGGTTAGGTGTTTTCAGCTCAGCGTCGTTGCTCCGCCCCCAGCCACCGGACAAAGAGTAAACAGAGGTGGAAACAGGAAATACAACAATAAAAGCGGGACAAGAAAGTGAGAATGAATCCAAAAGTCAAAACGCGCTCGCTCGTGTGTCTGCAAAGGCATTTTTCAAAATAAAAATAATAATAATAAACAAGAATTATAATGATAATAATAGTAAATACAAATTTTAAAAATTTGTTTTCAAAATATAATAAATATTTAAATGTAAATATATCAAAATAACATATTTATATATCAAATATTCTATCCCCAAAAAATATTTTAAAAACTAAAATTTTATTTCAAAATATAATAAATATAAATAAATCTAAACAATGTAATACATGAAATATAATATCAAAATACAGAACAAATATTTAAATATATAATATAAATATAATTTATAATAATAAATATAATTTAAATTAAGTAAAGTATATATATTTTTCAAAATATAATCAATATTAAAATATAATTATATCAAAATAATATGTTTATATGTAAGATATAACATCCAAATATGTTTTTCTTTTAAAAAAATACATATTTTTTCAAAATATAATAAATATTCAAATGAATATATCTAAATCATATTTTTATGTATAATATTTAACATCAAAATATGTTTAGATTTTTTTAAATTAAGTAAAATATATTTTTGCTAAATTGAATAAATATTAAAATATAAATACATTCAAAATAATATATTTAGACATAAAATATAATATCAAAATATGTATTTCATTTTAAAAAGTTAATTAAAGTGTAAATTTAAAAAAATATTTATATATAATACATGAGTAAATTATAATCATACCACAATATTATGACAGGTAAAATATCATCAAAACATGGTTTAAATTCTAACAAATCAAGTAAAATACATTTCAAACATTTCATACATTTCATACATTTCAAAATATAAATGTATTGAAATAATATCATTTTATTTATATATCAAATCTAATATCAAAATATGGTTTTAGTTTTAAAAAAAATGCAGTAAAACGGATATTTTCAAAAGGACGTGTCATTCAATTCACGCAATTGGCAGCCGCCACCTCCCACAGTAGAAATAATCCAAATGACTCGGAATAAGACTGGAAAAGCAGGAAGGTCATCTCCACTCTCGTTGTCTTCCTGCAGCGGTGGAAGACAGGAAGCTGTTCATCGGGATGGTGTCTAAGAAGTGCAACGAGAACGACATCCGGGTCATGTTCTCGGCGTTCGGGCAGATCGAGGAATGCCGGATCCTGCGAGGACCCGACGGGCTGAGCAGAGGTGCGTTCGTCTCGGCTCACTTGCATCCACACGGAACGCCGGCGGTGGGAACGGCCGCGTGCGCAACAGCCTCCAGAGCGCTCCCAGCTTTGCGAGCCTCGGGGGAGGTTCCGCTCCTCAATGTGGACTTTGAGTGACGTCTTGGGGCTGTTGTGGCTGCTGGGAAGATTTTGGCTCTATATAGCATCTTTCCCTCTCTCCCCTCACCCCGCCCCCTTTTTTCCCTACCCACCCCACTCACCCCTCTTCTGCTCCCCACCCCACCCCCCCATCCCTCCCATCCTGCCCTGTACATGTGCTTGACCTTCCAGCTTGACCTTGCTGTGGTCGCCACCTCCGCACACTGAGGGGGGGTCACAGGTCGCAACTTTCTTACATTTAGCACGTATTTTTTTTCACATTGAAAAGAAACTGGAATGCTCAGCGGGAATTGTGGGAATGTTGAAGATGATTGACGCAATTTAACAATAAACAACATTCCAAAGATTCCCAGACTTTCACTTTTCCGGTCCAAAAGTTCCCTTTGAAATGTGTGGAATTGACCACATTTGTCAAACCATTCCCAAAACTCTCACGTTTTGCAAAATTTCCATAAGACAACTTCCCACTTGCACAATTCCCACTACTTTCACGTTTCTCAAACCATTCCAACACCGCAACATTCGGGATATCTATTTTCCACATTCCAGTTGTTCCCATGTTTTCCACAATTTCACTTTTCCAGCTACAAAATTTCCCCATTGAAATGCATGGAATTTCCCCCCATTTCTCAAATCATTCCAGCAACACATTTTATCCCTAAAATTCCCATTTTTAATGAAATTTCACATTTTCCCAACACAAATTCTATATTGTCTTGAGAATTCTTACTACTTCCACATTTTTCAAACCATTCCAACACCACAATATTCCGCCCATTCAGGAAATCTATTTTTCACATTCCAAAAACTCACAGTTTTCCCAGAATTCCAGGCCAAACGTCCCATTAAAATTCATGGAATTAAAAAAACAAAAGAAAACATTGCAGCAACCATTTTCCACATCCACAAATTTCCCACTTTTCACGAAATTCCACATTTTTCATGACACAAATTCTGTTTTATCTTGACAATTCTTACCACTTCCACACTTTCCAACCTATTCCAACATTATGTATTTTGTAGAATTTTACTTTTTTCAGCCCATTCATTTTTTCCCACATTTTTCAACCCATTCCAGAAACAATTTTCTAACCCATTCAAACCATTCCAGTGATGCTTTTTCCCCCAAATTCCCACTTTTCACAAAATTCCACATTCTACTTTCAATTTTGTCTTAAGAAGTCTTACTACTTGCAAATTTTTCAACATTCAGGATATTCATGTTGTCTATTTTCTGTTTTCTCATAATTTAACTTTTTCCATCCCAAAACTTCTTATTGACATGCATGGAATTTTTCAGCTTTTCTCAAACCATTCCAGCAGCTATTTGCCACATCCCAAAAGATTTTGCGAAATTTTAGCATTTTCCAAACACAAATTCTATTTTGTCTTGAGAATTCTTCCGACTTCCACGTTTCTTAACCCATTCAGGCCATTTCAACACCAAAGCATTCAGGATATTCAGGCTACAGAGTCCAAAAATTCCCAGTTTCCCTTTTTTGGAATGGCATTTTTCCAAAATATCTCAACCCATTCAAACCATTGCGACCAGCAAACACTCGGGATTATTCGGGTTGTCTATTTTTCGCATCCCAAAAATTCCCACTTTTCATGGAATTTACATTTTCCATGACACACATTAAATATTGTCGTCATTCCATAAATTCTCTGTTTTCCTAGAATTTCATTTTTTTCTGAGCAAACATTCCCATTGAAATGCTTGGCAACAGCCCACATTTCGCAACACATTCAAACCATTCCAGTGACACTTTTTTATCCCCAAAATTCCCACGGAATCCGTGTCACGGATTAAATATCGTCTGGACAATTCTTACCACAACGCCGAAACATTCAGGATATTGTCAACATGCCAAAAATACTGAGATTTTACGTTTCATAGCCGAAAATTTCCCGTTGAAATGCATGACATTTTTCCTCATTTCTCAACTCATTGCAGCAACAATTTTCCACATCCTTAAAAAAAAGCACTTTTCACTTTCATCTTCAGCATTCACACGCAATTTCTACACAAAATCTACACTTTGTAATTCATATCCACGCAAATAAAAAGCAGTATTTAAAAAAAAATCAGTAATCATATTTGTCATCCACCAATCAGAAGGACCCTCCCATCATCCACCAACATGCCCCCGCCCCCAAAGCCCCTCCCACCTGTGCTTCCTGTGTGTCATGCCAGCTTCAGTGTCATCCTGTCAGTTGTGTTGTTGTTGTGTTGTTGTTGTGTAGCTGTTCCGGATGTTTCCTTGTTGCTTTCCTCTGCGTGCTCCACTCTCCCCTGATTCTAGAACCAACGTTCTGCCTGGCTGGCCCACAAAGACGTTCTCGCATCAATTTGTCCTCCCAGACATCCAACAACATTTCTACCCGCCTCCCCCCTCCACCACCGCCCACCGCTCGTTTGTCCTCATCAATATTTTAGGGGTGGCGGCCAAGACGCGGTCTCGGCGCTAACATGAAGCACTTAGCAGCGAGTCGGAGCCGCTCCAGGTTGGTTCTGGCGAGTAAATAAACACCTCCGAGCAGGTCGACGTAGAAGTGGTTCTTTAAAAGTCCCAGCTAGCTGTGCCGCCATTAACGATGGCGGCATCAATCAGAGGAGCGGCGCCGTGCCGCTATTAATAAAATATGGATCACACCACCAGCGGGCTGCCGGGCCTGGGGAGCTAGCCTACTTTCATTAAAGGACTGTTTGCTTCGCCGTCGACGACAGAATGCGGCCCGCGAGGTATTTTTAGCAAAAAAGAAATCACATGGTTCACACCAAGCTGGCGCGCTGGGACGGCCTTTATTTAGTCGCACGAACCGGGTCGAGCTCAGTTTCACCATGTGATGCTTTTCAAAGAGGCGGGGTAAGGCATGCCCCCTGGAGGCGGGTGGACAGAATGACCTCCTTATGAAACGTCTCTGCTAGTATCGTTTTTCATGTCCACAGTAGGTGGCGCCGGCCCCTCCCATCTATAATCGCACCTGTCAACCGTCCCTGTTTTCAGTGGGTAACGCCCATTTTTTTCCCGACGCCCTCCTCTTGGAGTTGTTTCAGGTATCTAAAGTTGTTTCATCCAAAAAAACAAAATCTGCAGTTTCAGTAGGCATTTGGGGTTTTGGAGGAGGGGGTGTTCACGTGAGAATTTCCCTTATTTTTCAAAAAAATGTCCCTTATTTCTAACGCAAATATTGACGGGTATGATCTAGCGCCTCCAGCTGGTCGGGTCTGAAGAGTTGTTGTTTGTGAGTTCAGCCAGACCTAGCTTGATGAGTTTGTTAGCGTGTTTGTTTGTTTGTTAGCGGGTGCGCGTTGATGGGCTTTCATTATCTCCCCTAATCCGACGCCGAACGCTCGCTAGCAGCCAATCACCAACCTCCGGGTGTCAGGCAGGAAGTCCCGGCGCCAGGCCGTCCCATCTACAATCACACCTGTCAACCGTCCCCAGCAGGAAACTCCCTTACTTTGGCCTTCATTCCTGTTGCCCTCTTGTTAAATAGTTCCCCGTGTTTTAACTTTCAGGCTTTGGCAGAGGAGCCGGGGGGGGGGGGGCGCTGTTGGAATTTCACGTGGAAGATCAGCATTTCCCTTATTTCTAACGCAAATGTTGATGGGTACGATCTAGCGCCTCCAGCTACTCGAGTCTGAAGAGTGGTTGTTTGTGTGTTCAGGCCTGACGCAGCTTGATGAGTTTGTTAGAGTGTTATTAGCCCGCAACTGAGGGTCCGGGGGCGCGTTGATGGGGTTTCATTATCTCCTCTAATCCGACGCCGAACGCTCGCTAGCAGCCAATCAGGAAGTCCCGCCCCACTTGTCTTACCAGAAGCTCCCAGGAGGAGGGAGGCAGTGACCAGCCAATCAGACGCCTCAGATGGCGGGGAGGTGGAGTCACTGGGAAAGAGGGAGGGGCTCGTCATGACACTGTGCTTGTTTTCCTGCTGTTGTTGCTATAGCGACCGAGAACACTGTTGTCCTGTTCTCTGTTTTGGGTCTCTTGTGGGTTTTTTTATAACGACAAACGTGTCCAACCCTTTTGTCTTGTTTTTGTTCTTTCTCGTCTTTCCTCCTCTTCCCTCCTGCCCTTCTGGCCCCGCCCCCTTCCTCCCTCCCTCCCACTGTCCCACCAATTCCCCGCCCTGCCCCATCCCTCCCCTACAGGATGTGCGTTTGTCACGTTTTCCACCCGAGCGATGGCACAGAATGCCATCAAAGCCATGCACCAGTCTCAGACCATGGAGGTACGCCACTCTCTCTTCTCTCACACCCGCCACCCCCCGTTTCATCATTCCTCCATCATATGGACGGCTGTCACATGCACGACGCTCACAGTGTAGGTGCACGTGGATTGTTGTGTAAGCGCAATGCTCCTCTCAACCTGGATGAGGAAAACCAGGGAAAACAAACACCTTTGACACACAGGAGGAGGTTACTGCAGACCTCATCAGCTGCGCCGTAATGGGGGTCGGGGCTGCCACTTCTTTTTGTTTTCTGTGTGTGTGTTCCGGGTGGGTGTTGTCGGCCCGGGCGACAGGCTGTCACGGCAGGCCTCTCACGTTGGAAAGAGAATTAGACGCCGGGGGCCGAGTGAGTCAACGCTAATAACAGGCTGTGGCGCTCGCCCCCGTCACCCTCTCATTAGGCCCGATCATCATAATCACGCCTGACCCCCCCCCCACGCAGGGGGAGCACAGACCCCGCCTGAGAGAACATCGGGGCGGGGGAAGGTTCTGTCATGGTGTATTGTGCAAAAAACCTTCCACATCATTCCAGTTTTATATACAATTATATTTACAATCAGCTCTCATTTATCACAGTTAATTGGTTCCAGACCCGACCACGATAAGTGACGTAGGTATCAATATTAATCAATGGAATATTTATGTAGTTAGAGCATAGAACACCTGTGTATGGCATTCTAAATGATATTTTTTACAATTATTAGAGCCCTCTAGACATTAAATAACACCCTTATAGTCACCTTTACACTCCTATTACCCAATATAGTAGACATAATAAGAGAAAATAAGACATAGAAAACCTGTTTGCAACCTTCTAAATCTGGTTGTTAACATTAGAGCTCTCCAGACATGAAATGACGCCCCTAAAGTCCCCTTTATACTCCACTACCCAATATAGTAGACATAATAAGAGAAAATAAGACATAGAAAACCTGTTTATCACCTTCTAAATATGGTTTTTAACATTATTTGAGCCCTCTAGACATGAAATAACACTGCATAGTCACCTTTACAATCCTATTACCCAATATAGTAAATATAATAAGGGAAAATAAGACATAGAAAACCTCTTTACCACCTTCTAAATATGTTTTTTAACATCATTAGAGCACTCTAGACATGAAATAACACCCCTATAGTCACCTTCACACTCCTATTATTCTTTCTTTACAACACATAGCTCATAGCTACAGGATCACTGCAGGCACACAAGAGTAAGAAGCCAACACCTTACCTTAAGAGAAACAGGGAAGGGTTCTGGAGCTGAATCTCATCCTAATCATTACAACAGTCACTTTTATTGCAAATATTGATCCAAAACCGGAGCAAGAGCATCAAAGCCGAGTTAGCAGAGGTGGGCTTGAAGGGGGAGGTGCGAGCCGTGTGTCTAAAATTGACATTTTTCTGGGCATAGCCCTCGTGAAAAGCGGGGACGTTCGCTACTTCAGTGAGTTGAACGAAAGACGTTCATTTCCTGCCACACGTGTTGGCCGCCGCTGCTTTGGTTTGGTCCTGACTGTAAAAGTCATTACTTCTGCTCTCAGTGAGTAAACAGAGTTGGGTTATTGTCTTGGCTCCACTGCAGCGTGTGTGCGTGTGTGCGTGTGTTGACGGGCCTGTCACCATCATATCCCGTGTCTCATTACGGCATGACATTCAGGCGGCGGGCGTCACATGGCGGCGCGTGCCTGAATGTCACGTCCTAATGAAAGTGGACGCCAGAGAGACAGGTGATTCGCTCTCGGGTCGGCGCCATCTTGCTGATTTGTCTGGAGATGCACGATAGTTTTTTTTCAAACCGATACCGATAATTTTGTACCGCTTTTTTTAAAATGTAGATTTAAGTGTGGTTTGTGCACACCGGGAGGAACAAATTAGGATTGGACCAAGTGTACCTGTTGATTTGTCCTAATGAAATATGATGACATGACTATACCACATCACTACTACCAGGAGAACCAGAGTATAGGGGAGGGAACCAGCTGGCGTGGCCCAGCAAGGTGCACTGTATTCAGACGCATGCTCCAAGCAGCCGGGGTGCCGCCACGGAGGTTTCTGGCAAACCTTTTGTACTTTTCAAACGCCGCGGCGCTGGCGCTTCAGGTGGCTGATAAGGCTTTTTTGTGTGCTCAATGTTTGTTTTTTTCTCTCCTCATCAACTAGCACGCAAAATGTCTTCCTCGGAAAGTGAATGTTTATTTTACAAGTCAATTCAGGGGAAGTTAACGTCACAGGCAGGAGAAAAACGAAGCGCTTGATTTGCTCACCCACGCAGTACGGGTAATCTCGCCAAATGATCTGTTCTAGTATCCATTTTTAATGTTATCAGACGTCATAATCGCCTCGTATCAGCCTCTCGTCAGCGGTCAGTGATGGCGGCCATTGCGCGCGCGCGCACACACACACACACCACTTAGAAAAAGGGCCATTTCATTAGGTACACTATCAAATAGTCAATTAGCGCTAATTAGCTGCTGCTTAGCTTTGATTGCAGCAACACAACACTGATGGATGATTGTTGGTACTGACTCACTGTGTCTTTACACACACACACACACACACACACACACACACACACACACACACATGCATGCACACACACACACAATTAAAGCAGCTTCTCCTGATGGTCCAAATCTTTCAATCTTCCTCTGGCTTCATCACGTCTGGTCATCCTCGTCGTTCGCGTCTCCCTGCTCGCTCTAGCACACACACACACAACGCGTGCACGTACGTACACACACACACACAGAAGGTCTGTGCCCTACCAGCTGATGAAATAGTTGGAGAAGTCAAGAAATCTCTTTCTGGACTCTGAGATAACCGAGCCCTCCTGGGTCCACCAGCTTTGGAGTCGGGCTTCCTGTGTGCGCGTGTGCATGTGTGTGTGTTTGTGTGTGTGTGTGTGTGTGTGTGTGCGCGCGTTCATTAAAAACTCATATTTTCTTGCGTGTCGGTTGTGTTGACGCGTTTGTAAAACAACGCATGGACGCAGAAAGAGGAAGCAGAAGTGCCTCAAGCGACTTCTCCTGCTCATTTTTGTCATGTGACCCTTTGAGGACCCTTGCGGAATTGACGTTAGCCACGCCCGCTACTGTAGACACCCCCCCCACGCACACACACACCTATAGTGTGTTCATTAGTCACAGAACTGATTTTTGCTCCTCTTTGAAGCCTCTTTCTTCTCATCTTTTGTTACTCTTTTCTATTTTTTATGCTGGTCTACATTGCCCCGGCCCCCCAAACCCCCCACCACCCCACCAGGGCTGCTCGTCTCCCATCGTGGTGAAGTTTGCCGACACACAGAAGGACAAAGAGCAGCGGCGCCTGCAGCAGCAGCTGGCCCAGCAGATGCAGCAGCTCAACAGCGCCACCACCTGGGGCGGCCTGACGGGCCTGGGCGGCCTCACCCCGCAGTACCTGGCGGTAAGGGCGTCCGTCTAGACGGCGAGCGCGCATGTGGGCTTTTCTCGGTTGCCGTGGCACACACAGCACAAAAAAAAGACAAATGGGAGTCATTTTTAGGAACGTCATTAAAGTTTGAGCATTTCCAAGACGGTTCTCTCGTCTGTGTGGCTGCGGCGTGACGCAATGAAGCCTTACTTTGGGACCTTTTGCATCCATGTTTTGAAGCAAATAACCTATATATTATATATTAATATCAACTTCACTTCACTTCTTTGATGTATTTTCAAATGATTTCAACTCTCTTCTTCATACGTTTTCTTTTTGTATTGTTTGGACTTTATTCCCATAAAATTACAACTTTATTTTGTTTTGCATATTTTTCCGACTTTCAAAAAGAACAAATTTTTTTCCCTTAATGTTTCAACGCTATGCTATTTTTCCTCATTATATTGTGAGTTTATTCTCTTAAAATACGACTTTTTTCTCTTCATTTAAGATTCAAGATTCAAGAGAGTTTTATTGTCATGTGCATAGTAAAACAGCAGTTATACCATGCAATGAAATTCTTATTCTGTTCATTCTCCCAAGAAAAGAAAGAAAACACAAGAAAGAATAAGAACATCAGAAACATAAACACATAAACATAAATACCAATAAATTAAGCAACAACGACAGAAGAGACATTAATACAAATAAATAATACAAATAAATAAATAAAGTGCTATGAGTGTGTGTGTGTGTGTTGCGTGCGGCATGTGTGAGCGCTTCGTTGAGAAGCCTGATGGCCTGTGGGTAAAAGCTGTTTGCCAGCCTTGTGGTCCTGGACTTCAAACTCCTGTAGCGTCTGCCTGACGGTAGGAGTGTGAATAATGAGTGTTGTGGATGTGTGCTGTCCTTGATGAGGTTGTGTGTTCTGCGTAGGACTCTAGTTTTATAAATGTCTTGCAGTGAGGGGAGGGCTGCCCCAACAATGTTCTGTGAGGTCTTGATCACCCGCTGGAGTGCCTTCCTATCACGTGTTGTACAGTTACCGTACCAAACAGTGATGGAGGCGGTAAGGACACTTTCCATAGTGCATCTGTAGAAGCAACTCAGGATTGTGGTGGACATGCCAAATTTCCTCAGTCTTCTCAGGAAGTACAGTCTCCTTTGGGACTTCTTCAGAATTTGTTGGGTGTTGTGAGACCAGGTGAGGTCCTCGCTGATGTGTGTGCCAAGGAACTTGAAGGTTTTCACCCTCTCCACCTCAGTCTCATCAATAAACAGGGGTCTATGCGGCTCCTTTTCCCTTGTTCTTGGGTCGATGATCATCTCTTTGGTCTTATCTGTATTGAGAAGGAGATTGTTATCACGACACCAAGCTATTAGGTCCTCCACCTCTCTTCTGTATGATGTTTCAACACCACCAGTGATCAGTCCAATGACTGTAGTGTCATCCGCAAATTTAATGATGCTGGTGTTGTTCTGGGAGGCCACGCAATCGTAGGTGAAGAGCGTGTAGAGGAGCGGACTCAGCACACACCCCTGTGGGGTCCCAGTGCTCACAATTCTTGAGCTGGATGTGCGATTGTGGACTCTGACTGACTGGGGCCTGCCTGTTAGAAAGTTAAACACCCAGTTACAGAGGGAGGGTGACAGGCCAAGTGTGAGGAGCTTATTTGTGAGTTTGTGGGGGCTGACTGTATTAAAAGCAGAGCTATAGTCTATAAATAGCATTCTGACGTATGTGTCCTGGCCCTGTAGGTGAGAAAGGGCTGTGTGGATGGCAGTGTTGACTGCATCATCCGTGGACCGGTTCTGGCGATATGCAAACTGTAGGGGGTCCACAGTTGCCGCCGGGATGCTCTTTTTGATGTGGGTCATGACTATCCTTTCAAAGCACTTCATAACAATAGGAGTGAGTGCTATAGGGCGATAGTCATTCAAGCAGGTCACGTTGCTCTTCTTGGGTACGGGCACTATGGTGGTGGACTTAAAGCAGGTCGGTTGCCGATGTTCAAGAGTGTCTCTCTGTTGTAATGTACTGCGTGATTGTGTTGAATGTCCAAAATGAACAATAAAATAGCAAAAAATAGAAAAAAACGGGAGAGTGTCACAGAGACGTCTGCCACGGAGGGCGCCATCTTTGATTCATATTTTGACTTATAAAATTACTCATAAAATTACAGCTAAAACATTTCAACTTTTTTCTTCAATATTCTTCATAAATTATCTTTTTGTAAATTATGACTTTATTCCCATTATATTATAACTTTTTTCCCAAAAATTTATAACTTTATTTTCTTTTGTTTGTTTCTCACAATATTACAAAAATATAACTTACGTTTTTCTTTTTTTTTCTCAAAAAATTATTTATTTTTTAATATTTTGCCTTTTTTCCCCAATAATATTATAACATTTTCCCCTCAAAATTTCCCCTTTCTTTTGTTGTTTGTTTTTTTTACAATATTCTCACAATTTAACATATTTTTTTCCTTGAATATTTCTACTTTATGCTATGAAAATGATGTTATTTTTTGTCATAACATGACGAGTTTATTCTGGTGACTTTTTTCTTAATATTTTGACTTTATTCTCATAATATTATAGTTTTTTTCCCCAACTTAATTTTCCAAAAATTACAACTTGACAAAATGTATTTAGTATTTCAACTCTATACGACTAAAATTACATTATTATTAATATAATATAAATATAGTTAAATAAATAAAATATAAGTAAAAAAAATACATATTAAAAAATTATTTTTACAATAATATTTGAAAAAATAAAATAAAGTCTGACAAATATAATATACCTATATGAAAAGAGTTTTTAAAAATTATAATTTATTTTAATTTATTTAATATAGTAATTTAATACAATTAAAATGTATACACTGATTTTTTTTAAATGTATACTATAAATATAAATAACATTACTTTCTCAACTCAACTTTATACTACTAAAATGACATTATTATTAATATAATATAAATATAGATTAATTAGTAAAAAAAAAAAAATAAGTAAAAGTATAGAACTTTTTTAAGTTGTATAATAATATTTAAAAAAATAAATAAAATCATAAAAATTATAATATACCTTTATTAGAAATGTATAATCAAATTAAAATGTATATTCCGATTTGTAAAAATATTAAAATAATGGAGTAACATTTCTTTCTTTAATATTTCACCTACTACTATTTACTAAAATGACATTATTATTAATGTAATATAAGTATAGTTAAATACAGTAAGTAAAAAAATAACATTTCTTTCTTTAGTATTTCAACTCTATACTAGTAAAATGACATTATACACATAGATAAATTAGTTTTTTAAAAAGCAAATATTAAAAAATGATTTTTACAATAATATTTTTTAAAAACACAAAAAATAATAAAAAATATAGTATACCTACATTAAAAATTCTAATGATAATACAATTAAAATGTAGAAATATTTTATAAAATAATATTTTAATGCCATTATAATGTGTTTACGAGTGAGGGCTAAATCTACAGTAATTTCTTCAAAGTTTCAATTTGAAAAAAAAGATGTTTTTACTGTTTTTTGATGCGATTTCAAAAAAATGTCGCTGTTTTCCAAAAAACAGAAAAGCGAAAGTTTTCCAGCTGGCCTTGGGTCCGCCTGCTTAACCAGGACGGCACCGCCCCCTTCCTTTTTACGAGATAACGTTTAATTTTAGAGATTAAAAAAAAAAGTGTTAGCGTGCTTGTAAAGAGTGGCAGGCTGGGTTTCGGGAGAAGGGGTGCTGAAGACGACGCCAGCAAGATAATTCCAGCCTTTTTGACGCCATCAGTATTCCACTTTTGTTGCGGAATGTAATTAGCGGGCGAGATGAGAGCTTTCATGCTCAACTTGACGGTGGGGGGGCTTGCCAGGAGGGGGATCACACCACATTAGCGGCTCATCTCGCAAGCGTTTGTATTTTGCTTCTGATTTGTCTTCTGTCTTCCTCCTCCTCCACATAGTTGCTCCAGCAGGCCACGTCCTCCGGCAACCTGGGGGCCTTCAGCGGGATCCAGCAGATGGCCGGTGAGTGCCGCGGGTGGACGGTGAGGCTTTGCTGCTCCTTGTTGCTCATCTTTTGTTCCTCAGACGTGCGAGGTGGGGGGGGGGGTTGTTTAGGCACAAAGAGCTTGGCGGATGAAGTGGCGTGGCCACCGGATCTTTGCCCCCAAGATTTATGAAGCCACACTAAGATTTGTCTTGATCTCGTAATGAAGCTTGACAGGAAGCCGGCCCCCGGGCTTGTAGTGGCAGCTTGTCAGGCCGCCATCCATCACACGGGAGAAGAAGAAGAAGAAGAAGAAGAAGAAGCAGGATGAGGAGGAGGAGGATGTTTACCGTTATTGCTCTACACCAAGGAAGCTATCAAGCTAAACACTCAACAAGAGTCCCCAGCTGACCAACACCTATCAAAGCAGGGGTGTCCAAAGCACGACCCGGGGGACATGTGCGACCTGCGCCTGTTTTTTATTGGCCCACAGAAAAAACAACAAGCAAAATTGGAAAAATCATCAGTCGTTTTGCCAGAATAACGTTGTCGTATTATGAGGACAGATAACATCATTTTAACAGCATCAACTTGATATAGTCGAGGAAAAATAGTGTACTTACTATGGTGTACGTACTGTGGTGTACTTACTGTAGTGTACTTACTGTGGTGTACGTACTGTAGTGTGCTTACTGTAGTGTGCTTACTGTAGTGTACTTACTGTGGTGTACTTATTGTAGTATGCTTACTGTAGTGTACTTACTGTGGTGTACGTACTGTGGTGTACTTACTGTAGTGTACTTACTGTGGTGTACGTACTGTAGTGTGCTTACTGTAGTGTGCTTACTGTAGTGTACTTACTGTGGTGTACTTACTGTAGTATGCTTACTGTAGTGTACTTACTGTGGTGTACGTACTGTGGTGTACTTACTGTAGTGTACTTACTGTGGTGTACGTACTGTAGTGTGCTTACTGTAGTGTGCTTACTGTAGTGTACTTACTGTGGTGTACTTACTGTAGTATGCTTACTGTAGTGTACTTACTGTGGTGTACGTACTGTAGTGTGCTTACTGTAGTGTACTTACTGTGGTGTACGTACTGTAGTGTGCTTACTGTAGTGTGCTTACTGTAGTGTACTTACTGTGGTGTACGTACTGTAGTGTGCTTACTGTAGTGTACTTACTGTGGTGTACGTACTGTAGTGTGCTTACTGTAGTGTACTTACTGTGGTGTACTTACTGTAGTATGCTTACTGTGGTGTACTTACTGTGGTGTATGTACTGTAGTGTGCTTACTGTAGTGTGCTTACTGTAGTGTACTTACTGTGGTGTACGTACTGTAGTGTGCTTACTGTAGTGTACTTACTGTAGTGTACTTACTGTGGTGTGCTTACTGTAGTGTGCTTACTGTAGTGTACTTACTGTGGCGTACGTACTGTGGTGTACCTACTGTAGTGTGCTTACTGTAGTGTACTTACTGTGGTGTACGTACTGTAGTGTGCTTACTGTAGTGTGCTTGCTGTAGTGTACTTACTGTGGTGTACGTACTGTAGTGTGCTTACTGTAGTGTGCTTACTGTGGTGTACGTACTGTAGTGTACTTACTGTAGTATGCTTACTGTAGTGTACTTACTGTGGTGTACTTACTGTAGTATGCTTACTGTGGTGTACTTACTGTGGTGTATGTACTGTAGTGTGCTTACTGTAGTGTGCTTACTGTAGTGTACTTACTGTGGTGTACGTACTGTAGTGTGCTTACTGTAGTGTACTTACTGTGGTGTACTTACTGTAGTATGCTTACTGTGGTGTACTTACTGTGGTGTATGTACTGTAGTGTGCTTACTGTAGTGTGCTTACTGTAGTGTACTTACTGTGGTGTACGTACTGTAGTGTGCTTACTGTAGTGTACTTACTGTAGTGTACTTACTGTGGTGTGCTTACTGTAGTGTGCTTACTGTAGTGTACTTACTGTGGCGTACGTACTGTGGTGTACTTACTGTAGTGTGCTTACTGTAGTGTACTTACTGTGGTGTACGTACTGTAGTGTGCTTACTGTAGTGTGCTTGCTGTAGTGTACTTACTGTGGTGTACGTACTGTAGTGTGCTTACTGTAGTGTACTTACTGTGGTGTACGTACTGTAGTGTGCTTACTGTAGTGTGCTTACTGTAGTGTACTTACTGTGGTGTACTTACTGTAGTATGCTTACTGTGGTGTACTTACTGTGGTGTATGTACTGTAGTGTGCTTACTGTAGTGTACTTACTGTAGCGTACTTACTGTAGTGTGCTTACTGTAGTGTACTTACTGTGGCGTACGTACTGTGGTGTATGTACTGTGGTGTACTTACTGTAGTGTACTTACTGTAGTGTACTTACTGTAGTGTGCTTACTGTAGTGTACTTACTGTGGCGTACGTACTGTGGTGTACGTACTGTAGTGTGCTTGCTGTAGTGTACTTACTGTGGCGTACGTACTGTAGTGTGCTTACTGTAGTGTACTTACTGTGGTGTACGTACTGTAGTGTGCTTACTGTAGTGTACTTACTGTGGTGTACGTACTGTAGTGTGCTTACTGTAGTGTACTTACTGTGGTGTACGTACTGTAGTGTGCTTACTGTAGTGTGCTTACTGTAGTGTACTTACTGTGGTGTACGTACTGTAGTGTGCTTACTGTAGTGTACTTACTGTAGTGTACTTACTGTGGTGTGCTTACTGTAGTGTGCTTACTGTAGTGTACTTACTGTGGCGTACGTACTGTGGTGTACTTACTGTAGTGTGCTTACTGTAGTGTACTTACTGTGGTGTACGTACTGTAGTGTGCTTACTGTAGTGTGCTTGCTGTAGTGTACTTACTGTGGTGTACGTACTGTAGTGTGCTTACTGTAGTGTACTTACTGTGGTGTACGTACTGTAGTGTGCTTACTGTAGTGTGCTTACTGTAGTGTACTTACTGTGGTGTACTTACTGTAGTATGCTTACTGTGGTGTACTTACTGTGGTGTATGTACTGTAGTGTGCTTACTGTAGTGTACTTACTGTAGTGTGCTTACTGTAGTGTACTTACTGTGGCGTACGTACTGTGGTGTATGTACTGTGGTGTACTTACTGTAGTGTACTTACTGTAGTGTACTTACTGTAGTGTGCTTACTGTAGTGTACTTACTGTGGCGTACGTACTGTGGTGTACGTACTGTAGTGTGCTTGCTGTAGTGTACTTACTGTGGCGTACGTACTGTAGTGTGCTTACTGTAGTGTACTTACTGTGGTGTACGTACTGTAGTGTGCTTACTGTAGTGTACTTACTGTGGTGTACGTACTGTAGTGTGCTTACTGTAGTGTACTTACTGTGGTGTACGTACTGTAGTGTGCTTACTGTAGTGTACTTACTGTGGTGTACTTACTGTAGTATGCTTACTGTGGTGTACTTACTGTGGTGTATGTACTGTAGTGTGCTTACTGTAGTGTACTTACTGTAGTGTACTTACTGTGGTGTACTTACTGTAGTGTACTTACTGTAGTGTGCTTACTTACTATAGTGTATTTACTGCAGTGCACTTAATGTAGTGTACTTAGTCAAGTGTATTTTTCTACTTTTAAGAATCCTGCCCAACTTCCTGTCCATTCCTACATGCAAACCTGCCCTCCTGCTATTAATTTTACTTGCCATTTATTCGAAACCTCTTCCTCTGCACCCCCTCCCTGTCTCCAACCGCCCCCCGCCCCCAAGGCGATCACACTTCTCGCAGAAAGAAGGTGTCGTCTTTTTTAATTCCGCTAAAACACGTCACCACCCCGTCTCTCGTCTCCTCGCCGTCTTCACTGGTGTCAAAAAAAAAACAAACTTTTGGACGCGAGTCCGAGGATCTGCCGCTCGCTCGTCCCATCTGCACGCCGCCGTTTGGCGGGAGCGGCATCTGCTCTTAGAGCACGCACACGCACACACGTAAGTGTGATAAGACGAGGAGGGACACGGAGAAGAAGCTGAGGACGGTGGCGTTACCATGGCAACCAAAGCAAGCGGCTGGAAAGGAAAAAGAAGCACGTCAGGACGTCTTTGGATGGGAACAAGATGACAACTTTTTCACCCTTTTTTTTTTCTTCTGATCGTGTGATTATTCCGGAATGCTATCAGGAATCCTGCCATCCATCTGCCGCCTTGGCGCCAGTTCCCCCCCTTGTGTGTGTGTGTGTGTGTGTGTGTGTGTGTTCCCATGGACCGGTATATACATCCCAACTGTATATACGACACATGACCATCAGGGCGTCTCGTTAACTGTCCTCCACAAATGCCGGAAGAAACAAGCTCCGCCCTCCTC
Organism: Dunckerocampus dactyliophorus; assembly: GCF_027744805.1. Classification (NCBI taxonomy): domain Eukaryota; kingdom Metazoa; phylum Chordata; class Actinopteri; order Syngnathiformes; family Syngnathidae; genus Dunckerocampus; species Dunckerocampus dactyliophorus. Next base: position 764,121 of record NC_072820.1, on the reverse strand, counting down.
TTAGTGGAAGGAATCGGCGTCCTCGCCGCCCCCACCCGCCCCTCAGCTTTGACACCCCCCCTCCTCCTCTGTCCAGGTATGAGCGCTCTGCAGTTGCAGAACTTGGCCACTTTAGCGGCGGCGGCGGCAGCGGCCCAAAACTCAGCCAGCCCGTCCACCGCCAACCCCCTGTCCTCCAACGCCGCCTCCCTGGGAGCGTTGGCCAGCCCAGGTAACACCCATGTTGCCCGTGACCACCACCACCGCCACCGCCGCCGCCATTGTTGACATCCGCACCGACCACGTCCACCTCCTCACCCATCAGCCATCATGTAGATGTGTGTGGGTGTGTGTGTGTGTGTGTGTGTGTGTGTGTTTTGTGGGTCTCTTCCTGTTTTCCGTTTCTGCTCTGTCGGCCATGTTGGCGCCTCATTCAGTGGGCGGGGCCGGCCTGCATGTAGACAGGAAGCACACCATTGCATCTTCAGCCAATCCTGCTTCAGGAGGGGGGGCGGGGCTTTTTGATGTCACGCAGCGAACTAGCTTGGCACCATTGCACTCCTTTAGCGTTGTGTGTGTGTGTGTGTGTGTTTTTGATGTTGTCTCAAGCTCCGCCCCCTGTAGGCTTCTGTGACCACCTACAGAAGCTCTGTCTCAACTTCCTGTCTCCCTTCCCAGCAGCGGGCACCACTGCCAGCTCCAATGCGGGCGCCATGAACTCGCTGACCTCCCTGGGCACCCTGCAGGGCCTGGCGGGCGCCACGGTGGGCCTCAACAACATTAATGCACTAGCAGGTAGTGTCAACAGTGAGTATACATCCTGCCATCCACCCCCCCAACACCCCCTCCCCGTCCATCACATGCCATCCCGTCCGCCGTCCTCCCACCAGCCGCTTCCTGCTTGTGTGTCTTTGTGTCGCATGCTAACATTCGTGGTCTTTATCAGCGTTGTCTTCCGCCACATTTTTTTCCCCCCTCCTGCTGACCTTTAGCGGAGATCACCTGCGACGCGTGCTCGCTCGCCTTTCAACGGGGGGTGCTTTACCATACCCCCCCTTTTAAACACATCCAAGCCTTAATTGAATTGCAAAGGTCAGCGGTGCAATTATCCCTGAATAAATGAGTGACCTATAATCCCGAGCGCTGCACTCATCATTTATTTGGTCGTGTCTGACGGCGACGCGACAGGACCCCCTCCCCAGACAAGTTGCCCTGGGTGGTGAAATGAACCCGTTACACGCCGCTAATGAGCGCTGCTGCTGCTGCTGCTGCTGATGATGATGATGATGATGATGATGCCTTCTCTCACTTGCGGAGGCTACGCTGACCCCCACCCCCCTGCTGGGCACCATGTGCCATGTAACCTCAACCCCCACACCCCACACCCACACCCCTCCCACTGTGGGACACCACAGGCTTGCAGCCAATTTGCATTTGGAGGATGGAGGTGTTCTCCATGATAGATACTGCATGTATAATACATACTGGATATCAATATCAATAAAGTCTAATATTATGGAATCATACAACATGTGATGTAACAATATGTGCACTTTCATTTCTCATTTATTGTTATATACTGCCCCCACTCCCCTTCCCACAAAATAATACCTTTCTTGTCCAGTGTCAATGCTATATATATTACAACTATGCTATATATATATATATATATATATATATATATATATATGTATATACACTGCTCAAACAGAGGAACACTTGGAAAACACATCAGATCTAAACTGGGGAAAAATGATGTTGAATATGTTTCCTGATAATAAGTGGGTGATGTATTAGTAACAAAATGATGCCACATCATTTGATAGAAATGAAAATGATCACCCTATAGAGGGGGGAAATCAAAGACACCCCAAAAATGAAAGTGAAAAAATGATGCAGCACACTGGTCCATTTAGCTAAAATGTCATTGTAGCAACTCAAAATGATTCTCAGTAGTTTGTGTGGCCCCCACGTGCTTGTACGCATGCCTGACAACGTGGGGGCATGCTCCTAATGAGACTACGGATGGTGTCCTGGGGGATCTCCTCCCAGATCTGGACCAGGGCATCACTGCGGTACCTGGACGCATGGAGGAGATTCCAGGAGACAGGTAGTTACTCCAGGAGAGCTGGACAGGGCCGTAGAAGGTCCTTCAACCCTCAGCAGGATTGGTATCGGCTCCTTTGTGCAAGGAGGAACAGGATGAGCACTGCCAGAGCCCTACGAAATGACCTCCAGCAGGCCACTGGTGTGAATGTTTCTGACCAAACAATCAGAAACAGGCTCCATGAGGGTGGCCTGAGGGCCCGACGTCCTGTAGTGGGCCCTGTGCTCACTGCCCAGCACCGTAGAGCTCGATTGGCATTTGCCATAGACCACCAGAATTGGCAACTACACCACTGGTGCCCTGTGCTCTTCCCTGATGAGAGCAAGTTCAACCTGAGCACATGCGACAGACGTGAAAGGGTCTGGAGATGCCGTGGAGAACGTTATGCTGCCTGCAACATCATTCAGCATGACCGGTTTGGTGGTGGGTCAGTGATGGTCTGGGGAGGCATATCCCTGGAAGGATGCACAGACCTCTACAGGTTAGATAACGGCACCCTGACTGCTATTAGGTATCGGGATGAAATCCTTGGACCCATTGTCAGAACCTACGCTGGTGCAGTGGGACCTGGGTTCCTCCTGGTCCACGACAATGCCCGGCCTCATGTGGCTAGTGTATGCAGGTAGTTCCTGGAGGATGAAGGAATTGATACCATTGACTGGCCCCCACGTTCACCTGACCTAAACCCAATAGAACACCTCTGGGACATTATGTTTAGGTCCATCCGGCGCCGCCAGGTTGCTCCTCAGACTGTCCAGGAGCTCATTGATGCCCTGGTCCAGATCTGGGAGGAGATCCCCCAGGACACCATCCGTAGTCTCATTAGGAGCATGCCCCCACGTTGTCAGGCATGCGTACAAGCACGCACAAGCACAAGCACCCACTTATTATCAGGAAAGATATTCAAGATCATTTTTCCCCCCAGTTTAGATCTGATGTGTTTTCCAAGTGTTCCTCAAATTTTTTTTAGCAGTATATATATGTAATGTTTCATGAAGTGTAATTGTGCGTGCGTGCAGCTCATCTACTCGTACGTGATGGCGTGTGTGTTGTGATGTTGTGTTGTGTTAGTGTGTGTGTTGTTGAAAAAAAAAACCTCCAGTGGGGAGCGCTAATGAGTAAGTGCACTTTTTCTTTCTTTATTGTTGGGTTTTATGTAAAGTTGCTCAAATGCTCTCAGGTATGGCGGCGCTCAACGGCGGCCTGGGCGGCGCCGGGCTGGCCAACGGGGCGGCGGGTACCATGGACGCGCTGACGCAGGCCTACTCAGGGATCCAACAGTACGCCGCCGCCGCGCTGCCCACCCTCTACAGCCAGTCGCTGCTGCAGCAGCAGGGCGCCGCTGGCAGCCAGAAAGAAGGTCAGTCCTCAATATTATTATTCTGTATTATTATTTGTATTATTGTATTCTATTGTATTCTATCGCTAATATTAGTAGATGTAGTAGTATTACTGTATGTATTTTTGATTATTATATTACAATTTTATTATTGTGATTTTGTATTTATTTTACTATTATTATTTATAATTAGTAGGAGCAGTAGTGGCATATTTATTATTATTATTATCATTATTATTAAAATTCTGCGTATGTATTATTATGCTATCATTATTGTTATTATTTTGATAGTTATTTGTTATTATGATTTACTGTTCCTGTTTATCAATATCAATCATTCATATTAGTTTGTATTATTATGATTATTACAAATGGGGACTGTCTTGGCTGACACGTCCCTTCAACATTGCGTGGAAGTCGGGAACAGTAGCTCTGGATTGGGTGGTGGTCCCCCTTTTCAAGAAGGGTGAGTGGAGGGTGTGTTCCAACTATAGGGAGGTCACACTCCTCAGCCTCCCTGGGAACGTCTATTCCAGGCTGATGGAGAGAAGGGTTTTGGTCCCAGTCACAGAACACTGGACCAGCTCTGCACCCTTGCAAGGGTACTGGAGGGTACCTGGGACTTTGCACAACCGGTCTACATGTGCTTTGCGGACCTGGAAAAGGCATTGGACAGTGTCTCAGGGTCTTGTTCACGAGTGAGGGAAGGTTGAAGCGTGAGGTCGACAAGCGGATTGGGGCAGCGTCTGCAGTAATGCGGTCACTGTATCGGACCGTCGTGGTGAAGAGAGGGCTGAGCCGGTCCATCTATGTCCCACCCTCACCTATGGTCATGAGCTTTGGGTCGTGACCAAAAGAACGAGGTCACGGATACAAGCAGCTGAAATGAGTTTCCTCCGTAGGGTGGCTGGACTGTAGTGTAAGAGATAGGGGGAGGAGCTTGCTCATCTGGAGCCAGTTGTGGCATCTAGTCCGGATGCCTCCCGGACACCTCCATGGTAAGGTGTTCCAGGCATACCCAGCCAGGAGAAGGTCCTGGGGCAGACCTAGGACACGCTGGAGGGATTATGTCCCACAGCTGGCCTAGCAACACCTTGGTGTCCTCCCAGAATTGGAAGAGGTGGCCAGGGACCAGGAAGTCTGGACTTGAGACTGCTCAGACCTGGATAAGTGGAAGCAAAGAGAGTGGATTTATGTTCTTCCCAGAGATGTAGCCAAGCTGTACAAATAAAAAAAAAAAAGATTTTGGTTTTTAGCATGAAAGTCATCCATTGGATAAAAGACGCTCAAACAAAGAAAGGAAAAGTTACGTTGCCATGACAACCGCATCCTTTCCTCCCTACTCCCCACCCCCCACCCGGCAGGCCCCGAAGGTGCCAACCTGTTCATCTACCACCTGCCACAGGAGTTTGGAGACCAGGACATCCTGCAGATGTTCATGCCTTTCGGGAACGTGGTCTCGGCCAAAGTCTTCATCGACAAACAGACCAACCTCAGCAAGTGCTTTGGTAAGCGCCTTTACGTCGCTCCCTTCAACATCTCCTCACCTCTGCATCGTCTTTGCGGCGCTCCCGCAGGCTTCGTGAGCTACGACAATCCGGTGTCGGCGCAGGCGGCCATCCAGGCCATGAACGGCTTCCAGATCGGGATGAAGCGGCTGAAGGTGCAGCTGAAACGCTCCAAGAATGACAGCAAACCCTACTGATGCTAGCCGCTAGCCTCTGTCTGCCCCCTCGTGTTAGCACTGATAGGTAAGTACACCCCACCATCTTTTCTACTTGGAAACAAGAAACAACAACAAACTCTTATTTTAATATATGTTTTGATTATTCTATAATTGTCAAACAAGCATGACTGGCCATCATGACACATCAGCAAAAAGTGAGGGGAAAAAACAGGAAAAGAGAACGAAATCGATGGGGAAATACAGTAGAAATGTTTCATGTCACAAATAAGACGGAGCCGCCCGCGCGCGCGTTTCTCTGCCACAGCGGCACCCGTTGTTCGCCGAGAAGAGCGATTCGTGCTTACGTGTCTTACGAGACTCCTCACTAGCTTTGTCACCAGTTGGTGGGGGGGGGGGGTTTCGAGTCAACAAAAAAGATTGAAAGAATTAATTTATACAAAAATGTCAAAAATGTATTACATTAAAAAAAGATTTTTAAAAATGATTAATTATTTTAAAAATATATATTTTAAGTAAATGTAATTATGAATAATTTAATTAGGATTTAAAATGATAATTATTTTTAAAAACCCTTTTCTCACGATTTTACAAGATTATTAATTATTAAGAAATAGATTTTAGAAATTAAATTTAATTAATAATAAATTCAATTTATTTGTATTTAAATAAATTATTTAAAGCCTTTCTGTTTTTAAAAGACTATTTATTATGTAAAACAATATTTTTGAAATAAATGTAATTACTAATAAATTAAATTGATTTATTTACATTTAAAATATTTTTTTAAAACCTTTCTCACTATTTTTAAAAGTTTATTTATTATTTTAAAAATATTTTTGAAATAAATGTAATTACTAATAAATTAAATTGATTTATTTACATTTAAAATATTTTTTTAAAACCTTTATCACTGTTTTTAAATTGATTTATTTACAGTTAAAATATTTTTTAAAACCTTTCTCACTGTTTTTAAAAATTTATTTATTATTTTAAAAAATATTTTGAAATAAATGGAATTACTAATTAATTAAATGTATTTCTTTATATTTAAAATTATTTTTTTAAACCTTTCTCACTATTTTTAAAAGATTATTAATTATTTAAAAAAATTGAAATTAAATGTAATTATGAATAAATGAAATGAATATATATGTTCATGTTGTTGTTTATGTAACACTTCGCTCTCCTTTGTGTTCTCTCCCACTTTTAGAACAACCATCTTCATGCCTGATAGCACATCCTTTGCTACCTAGCATGACTCGCTGGCGGCCCCCCCACAAAAAAAGTACAAATTCATGACCCCCCCCATCCCACCATCAACACCCCCTTCTCTTTAAAAAAAAAAAAAAGGAAAAAACCAAAAACAGCGTTCTTGTCCTCACACGTCCTTGTCCTTTTTCTGACGTCCTGGTCCTCCGCCGCCAACACCTACTGAACTTTTTGGGGATTTTTTTAGCTGTTGCTTTTTTTTAAATGTTTTTTGTGCATGTGACATCATGTGGACGTGTTTTAGAGGAGGGGGTGTTGCGTGAAGGTAAGAAAAAATGTGAAACGCTGCATTCATTGCTTCATTTCTCTTCCTCTTTTTGTGTCACTCGTATTCTAAACGGAAACTTGAACGGTGGCGGCGGCGGCGGCGGCGAGAGAATAAGACTACTTCCGCACAGTTTGGACTCAAAGCTCACCGGGATGATGCTTTTTACACTTTTCAGGCCGTGTAAAGTTTTTTGATAAGGCTGACTTTCTCATTCAAAGTCTATATATAGATCCACTTTTTCTAGAGTAGTTTCCAGGGGAACCACCCCCCCCCCCCCCCCCCCCCCCCCACACACACACACACACACACACACGAGAAAAAGAACAAAAAAATGGGGGGGGGAAGAAATGCTACCTACTTGTGTCACCTTTTTGCTGAACTGACTCACAGATAGACAATCCGTGGTTGAAATGCACATGATGAAATATGACAAACTATATTTTCTACTCTTTAGATGGTACAAAAAAAGACAAAAAAAGCAAAAAAGCGTACGTGTGAGCTGCGTTGACGTCGGTGCTTCTCGTGAGTTTAGTTCCAGTCCAAAAGGGGTCTTCAATGTCTCATGTTTTGCTTTTGACGACAAAATAAAAGAGTTTACTTGAAGAGTTACCATGGAGTACAGGGCCACATTGGAAATAATCATCATGATAATGTCAGATTACAAGAAAAAAGTCCTTTACAAGAATAAAGTCGTAAGTTTTAAAAATAAAATCGTAAATCTACAAGAAAAAAAGTCATAAATCAACGAGAAAAAAGTAGTAAATTTATGAGAAAAACATTGTGAATTTAGAGAAAAATTGTAAACTTCAGAAAAAAAATTAGTGACTAAAGTTGTAAATGTGCAAGAAAAAAATCATAAATTTATGACAATTAAGTCGTACATTTACGATAAAAAAGTTGTACATTTACGGGAAATAAAGTCATAAATTTCTGGGGATAAAGTCTTAAATCTACGAGAATCGAGTCGTAAATTTACGAGAATATACGGGAAAAAAGTAGTACATTTTTTAGAATAAAGTCGTAAATTAATGAGGATAAAGTCACATTTACAAGAAAAAAGTTGTACATTTACCATAAAGAGCTCTGAAAACTAATATTACGACAATAACAACGTTTAACTTCATGTTACAGGCATTGCCTGAGACAGTTTGACCTTTGACCTTGGTCAAATGTAATATTACGACTTTTTTTCTTGTAAATTAGAAACTTTATTCTCGTAAAGTTTTAAAAAATGTCTTGTAACTTTACAGCATTTTTGGTGTAAATGTACGAATTTATTTATTTATTTTTAAAAAGTCATAAAGTTCCAGAAAAAAGGTGGAACTTCACGACTTTTTTTCATGAACTTTATTCTCCTAAAGTTACTCAATTTTTGTAATTTTACGACTTTTTTCGTAAATCTACGGCTTTTTTACTTGGAACTTTAAAATCTTTTTTTTATTTACAACTTTATTCTTATAAACTTACGAGAAAAAGTCAGAACTTTAAACTTTCAATCTTTTTTTCTCGTAAATTTACGACTTTATTCTTGTACATGTACGACTTTTATTCTTGTAAAGTTACATTATTTTCGAAACTTTACAACTTTTTTTCCGTAGATATACGACTTTATTGTCATAAACTTACTTTTTTTCTCAAACATGTACGACTTTTATTTTCATTCTCGTAAATGTATGACTTCATTCTTGTGCGTTTACTACTTTTTTTTGTTGAAGTTTAGGACTATTTTTCATTTTCATACATTTAAGACTTTCTTGGCATAAATTTCCGACTTTGTTCTCTCTTTGTTCTCTTTGTAATCTCAGATATTTTTTTTTTGTTGATGTGGCCCAAATACTCGGTGGTAAGAAAATAGACAAAGCCTTTCTTTTTCTTTGTTTTTTAACCAGTCCCTCTTTGTTGTTGTTGAATTAGCTCTATGAAATATATATAGAAATACAAAGAAATAAATCTCTATATATATATATATCTATATATATATATATATATATATCTATACAGTATATCTCTATAATGTCAGCTTGTGACGCTTCAATGTCCATATTCTTTTGTTTTTTTCTCTCTGGTGGGAATTTCGATGTGTTTTTTTGTCTTCTAAGGAGGTTAAAAAAAAAAACAAACAAAGAACAAAAAAAAAGCAACAGTGGAGTTTAGTGCCAAATATGGAAGGTACTTCCTGCCTAGCGCGTCCGTGTACTTCTTCTTCTTCTTCTTCTTCTTCTTCTTCTTCTGGTGACATGATGATTTGATAACATGCTATTTTATTATCAGTGTTTTCTATGGATTCCCTCCTATTTAAAAAAGAAGAAAAACAGTTTGTTAACTTGTGGTCTTGTTGCCTGAAATATGTCATGTTTGCTTTTTCTTTGGATTTTTTTCTTTGTAAAAATGTACAAAAAAAGAAAGAAGTGCCCATGTTTCATATATGAATATATATCTATATATATATATCTATAGACATGTGTGCGCACACACACACACGCGCGCACATGCACACTCTCACTTTGCTGTTGTCATTGTGCACGAAAGCCCCCGAGTGTGAAAGCCCCCGCACGCACGCACACACACACACACGCACACACACACACATACATGCGTGCGGCGTTTGTTTGGAAGACAAGCACAGCAGAGGTGGGCGGAGTCTAGATGTTTACATGGCACAGTGTTGTCAGTCCACTGCCTGCAAAAAGTACAACAACAACAAAAAAAAAGTCTTTTCTACACGAGCTCACCACTCGCCTTAAACAGGGAGGAGCACTTTTATCAGAATCGTACAAAATGTCGTCTTTGTTCCGTGGGCGTGCTTTCCTGAGGAGGCGGAGCTTCGCCGCTCAAAGCCTGCCAAGCGGGACGGCCCCTCGCGTGTCGAGTTGACGTGGTCCGACCACAAGTCACGTGGACGTTTCGGCGGCCTGCTGTGGGCTTGGGGGCCCTGAGGGGGCGGAGCTACAGAGAAAGTACAGTAGATCCCCGCCGATGGCGACAGTTGCGGAGGATGAAGCGCGAAATGTGCTGTGTATAGCATATACAGATAGTGTCAAATGGACAAATCGGGGGCGTCCAGGGCCCATTTGTTCTTTTAATGGCCTGCGGCAAATTCTAAAAATAGAATTTAACCAGAAACTGGAATAAAATCACCAGAACCTTTACACTAATACTGTACAGTAAAAATGTTAAGAGAAAGTCGTAATTTTACAAGAATAAGGTAAAATCATGGGGAGAAGCAATGTCACTTGAGTGGCACCAAGTTCAAAATGACATCATATGAATATACAGCATTCCAAACCAAACCAGGACTGAAGTTGTCACTTTTGGAAAACTGGCTTGCGGAACAACTTCTAATGTTACAAGAATAAAGTCATAATTATGCAAAGAAACTTGCAATAGAGGGAAAATTGAAAGAAAAATAAAACAACAGCAGAAATTGAAAAAAGCAGTAATTTTACGAGAATAAAGTCAAAATATTAAGATGAAAAAAGGTGGATCCTAGCGAGAAAAAATGTCACAATTTTATGAGAATAAATGGGTAATATTATGAGGAAAAATAATTTCATTTTAGTAACTTAGACTTGAAATATACAAGAAAAAAATAGTCCTAATAATTTTGAAAAAGTCATAATATTATGACAATCAAAGAAAACAAAATAAAGTTGTCATTTTTGGAAAATTAGCCTGAGGAAAAAGTTAGAATGTTACAAGAATAAAGTAAAAATATTATGCGAATAAAGTCATAATTGCAGGCAGACAGTTTAGAAGAAGAAAGTTTAAATATTTGGAAAATTAAAAAGAAAAAACAACAGTAGCATAAATGGAAAAAACAGCTGTAATTTGACGAGAATAAAGTCCGAATATTAAGCAAGAAAGTTCTATTCTAGCGAACAATTTTTAGCAATTTTATTTGAATAATAATTATGAGGAAAAATAATTTCACTTTAGTAGCATAGACTTGAACTAAGAGTTCATAATAATTTTTAATATTTTTTAAAAAGTCATAATATTATGAGAAGCAAACAAAGCAAAATGAAGTTGTCATTTTTTGGGGATAAAGTCAAAATATTGTGTTATATTTGGAAAATTTAGGGAAAAAAACAGCAGCAAAAATGGTAAAATCTGCTGTAAATTTACAAGAGTAAAGTCACAATATTAAGAAAATAAAGTTGTATTCTACTAGCGAGAAAAAAAGTTCAAATTTGAGCAGAATAAACTGGTAATATCATGAGGAAAAATAATGTCATTTTAGTAGCATAGATGTGAAATATTCAAGAAAAAATAGTCATAATAATAAAAAAAGTTATCATATTACAACAAACAAGCAAAATACAATAAAGTTGTCATTTCTAGAAAATTAGGATGGGGAAAAGTTATCATTACAAGAAGAAACTTTACAAGAAGAATGTTGTGATAGTTGGAAAATAAAAAAAAAAACAGAACAGGAAAGAACAGCAGTAGTTGTACGGGAATAAGTCAAAATATTAGGAAAGAAAAAGTTGCAATTTTAGGAGAACATCCTCATAATATTACAGAGGAAAAATAATATCATTTTAGTAAAAATATGTTCATAAAATAAAGTTCCATTCCATTCCATTTTCCTCCGCTTATCCGGGTCCGGGTTGCGGGGGCAGCAGTCTCAGTAGGGAAGCCCAGACTTCCCGGTCCCCTACCACCTCCTCCAGCTCCACCCGGAGGACACCAAGGTGTTCCCAGGCCAGCTGGGAGACATAATCCCTCCAGCGTGTCCTTGGTCTTCTCCGGGGCCTTCTCCCGGCTGGGCATGCCCAAAACAAGGGATTTGTCCAGGGATTTGTCCGGGAGGCATCCGGACTAGATGCCCGAGGCACCTCAGCTGGCTCCCCTCCATGTGAAGGAGCAGCGGCTCTACTCTGAGCTCCTCCCGGATAACCGAGCTCCTCACCCTGTCTCTTAGGGTGAGTCCCGCTACCCTACGAAGAAAACTCATTTCAGCCGCTTGCATCCGCGATCTCGTTCTTTCGGTCATGACCCAAAGCTCATGACCATAGGTGAGGGTGGGAACATAGATCCAACGGTAAATTGAGAGCTTTGCCTTCCGGCTCAGCTCTCTCTTCACCACGACGGTCCGGTACAGCGACCGCATTACTGCAGATGCTGCGCCGATCCGCCTATCGACCTCACGCTCCAACCTTCCCTCACTCGTGAACAAGACCACGAGATACTTGAACTCCTCCACCTGGGGCAGGACCTCATTCCCAACCCGGAGGGAGCAATCCACCCTTTTCCGACTGAGAACCATGGCCTCGGATTTGGAGGTGCTGAGTCTCATCCCAGAAGCTTCACACTCAGATGCAAACCGTCCCAGTAAACGCTGCAGGTCACAGCCCGATGAGGCCATCAGGACCACATCGTCTGCAAATAGCAGAGATGAGATCCTAGTGCCCCCGAACTGGACTCCCTCGACACCTTGGCTGCGCCTAGAAATTCTGTCCATGAAAATTATGAACAGAATTGGTGACAAAGGGCAGCCTTGGCGGAGGCCAACGTTCACCGGAAACAGGCTTGACTTCCTGCTGGCAATGCCAACCAGGCTCGTGCTCCGGTTATACAAGGACTGAATGGCACGTAGTAGCGCCACCAATCCCATACTCCCGGAGCGCCCCCCACAGGACACCGCGAGGGACACGGTTGAATGTCTTTTCCAGGTCCACAAAGGACATGTAGACCGGTTGGGCAAACTTCCAAGTACCCTCCAGTACCCTTGCAAGGGTGTAGAGCTGGTCCAGTGTTCCGCGACCAGGACGAAAACCACATTGCACCTCCTGTAGCCGAGGTTCGATTAACGGTCGTACCCTTCTCTCCAGCACCCTGGAATAGACTTTCTCAGGGAGGCTGAGGAGTGTGATCCCCCTATAGTTGGAACACACCCTCCGGTCACCCTTCTTGAAAAGGGGGACCACCACCCCAGTCTGCCAATCCAGAGGTACTGTTCCCGACTTCCACGCAATGTTGAAGAGACGTGTCAGCCAAGACAGTCCTGCAACATCCAGAGCATTGAGGAATTCAGGGCGAAACTCGTCCACCCCCGGAGCTTTACCACTGGGGAGCATTTTGACTACCCCAGATACCTCAGCCACGGTGATGGAACTGTCCGCGTTCGTATTCTCAGCCTCTGCTTCCTCTATGGAAGGTATGTCAGTGGGATTGAGAAGGGCCTCAAAGTATTCCTTCCACCGCCCAACTATATCCTCAGTCAAGGTCAGCAGGCCCCCGTCCCCACTGTAAACAGTGTGGACCGGGCACTGCTTCCCCTTTCTGAGGCGCCGGACGGTTTGCCAGAACCTCTTCGAGGTCGACCGAAAGTCGTGTTCCATGGCCTCACCAAACTCCTCCCACACCCGAGTTTTTGCTTCGACCATCGCCGAAGCCGCGTGCCGCTTGGCCTGCCGGTACCCGTCAGCTGCTTCAGGAGTCCCACAAGCCATCCATGCTCGATAGGACTCCTTCTTCAGCTTGACGGCAGCCCTGACCTCTGGTGTCCACCATCGGGTTCGGGGCTTGCCGCCACGACTGGCACCGACCACCTTGCGGCCGCAGCTCCAATCGGCTGCCTCAGCAATGGAGGCACGGAATAGAGCCCATTCGGACTCGATATCCTCGTCCTCCCCCGGGATGCAGGAGAAGCTCTGCCGGAGGTGAGAGCTGAAGACTCGACAAACAGGAGACTCTGCCAAACGTTCCCAGCACACCCTCACTACACGTTTGGATCTCCCGGGTCTGTCCGTCATCCTCCCCCGCCATCTAATCCAACTCATCACCGGGTGGTGATCAGTTGACAGCTCAGCCCCTCTCTTTACCCATGTGTCCAAAACATGCGGACGCAGGTCTGATGATACGACTACAAAGTCGATCATAGACCTGCAACCTAGGGTGTCCTGGTGCCATGTGTTATGGACATCCTTATGTTGGAACATGGTGTTTGTGATGGACAAACTGTGGTTCGCACAGAAGTCCAACAACATCACACCACACGGGTTCAGATCGGGGAGGCCGTTCCTCACAATCACGCCCCTCCAGGTCACACTGTCATTGCCCACAAGGGCGTTGAAGTCTCCCAGTAAAATGACAGAGTCACCAGTTGGGGTGCTCTCCAGCACCCCTCTGATGGACTCCAGGAAGGCTGGGTACTCTGAACTGCCGTTTGGCCCGTACGCACAAACGACAGTCAGGACCCTTTCCCCAACCCGAAGGCGTAGGGAAATGACCCTCTCGTTCACGACTCCAACACAGAGGCACCAAGCCGGGGGGCTATTAATAAGCCCACACCAGCTCGCCGCCTCTCCCCTGCAGCAACTCCAGAGTAGAACAAGGTCCAGCCCCTCTCGAGGAGTTTGGATCCAGAACCCAAACTGTGGGTCGAGGTGAGTCTGACTATATCTAGTCGGAATGTCTCAACCTCTCTCACAAGTTCGGGCTCCTTCCCCGCCAGAGAAGTGACGTTCCATGTCCCAAGAACCAGATTTGGCTGCCGAAGACCAGGTCGCCTAGGTGCCCGCCCTCGACCGCCACCCAAAACGCAATGCACCGGACCCTTATGCTTGCCCCCGCAGGTGGTGGGTCTACGGGGGGGAGAGCCCATGTGGCTTCTTCGGGCTGAGCCCGGCCGGGTCCCATGGGTGAAAGCCCGACCACCAGACGCTTGCCTGCGAGCCCCTCCCCCAGGGGTGAGGCCCTGGTATCCCACTTCCGGGCGAGGTGCGGTCTCTCCTCGTGTGTTTGTTCATACGGGTCTTCTGAATCACTCTGAATCACAAAATAAAGTTGTTTTTGTAAAATTAACTTCTAATATTAATAAAGTCAAAATATTACAAGAAGAAAATGTACAAAGATTATTGAACAAGAAAGTTGAAATATTTGGGGGGAAAAATTGTAAAAATGTGAACAAAAAGAGCAAAGGTGATATGAATAATCACCAACGCTCAGATGAAATATAACGAACTTGTTAGCATATTTACAAAACTTGCATTGCTTTCATTTCTCACTTTGTGGCCCTCGCTGGAGGGAAAAGGTTTGGACACCCCTGATGTCGCCACTTTTGTGCAAGAAAATGCATGAGACAAAAAAACTCTATCAAGTTTGCTGAAGTATGCATTTTTTTGATCATATTCAACCAGGAAATGTCGGGATTTATGAGTGAATATATTTTGGAACAAAAAGGGATGGTCTTTGTTCAATTTAAAGTACACCAAAAAGTGTCAAGTAATACGCTGAAACCTTGGTTGCTGTTATTCATTTGTTCCAAAACATCCCAGGAAAACTGGAATCCACACATAAAATCAAATATTGGCAAAAAATGCTGCATAAACACTTTCCATTTGACATAAATGTGCAAACATTTGGGGGTTTTTTTAAGTACACTTTAGTAAGATGAGAAATAATACAGTGAATTTTAAAATGTAAAAAATTTCCATAAATGTGCAAAAATTGTGTTTTAAAAAAAAATATAGCTAAATAATATGGTGAATTTAAAAATGTAAAACATTTGACAAATATGCAAAAATTGTGCTTTTTTAAAAAGACATTTAACTAAAATGATAAATAATATGATTTTTACAAATTAAAACATTTGCCATAAATGTGCAAAAACTGGGCTTTTTGAAAAATACAGTTCAGTAAGAATAAGGAGAAATAAGATAGGGGAATTTTTTTAATTAAAAATAAAAAAATTGACAAAAATGTGTTTTTTTTAATACAATTAAATAAGATTAGAAATAATATGGTGAATTTTAAAAGTAAAAAAATGACAAATACGCAGAAATTGTGGGTTTAAAAAAATACATTTAAATAGGTTGAGAAATAATATGGTTATTTAAAAAAATAAAACATTTGACAAATATGCAGAAATTGTGGGGGGGGTTCAATTTTTACATTTTTTAAAATGGAAATAAGATGAGAAATAATATGGTGAATTTGTAAAAAACAGAATAACGTGTGCAGGGATCTGCTGTACGTTTGAGGGCTTGGCGGCGCCGTGACGTTGGCTCACAGACAGGAAGTCAAACCCCGTGTGCACGTGAGCGTCCATAAGCACAAGGTGGTGGGCGGGGCAGGCCGGAGGGGCGCGTCACTCGGGGGCTGTCCTGCCGCTTGTGATCTGGTGTCTTCTGTCCCCCAAGAGCAAAAAGATCAGTACTTCTAATCGTGTGCTTTCTTTGCATCGGGACTTCTTTTGGCGAATATAACAAAAGTGTTTGTGTTTCCTTCTTTGTGCAGATGAAGCTTGTCGCGTGTGCTTTCTTTTTCATTTTGTGGTTCTATAGCCGGTCGTTGTGGTGTCGAGAGAAGCCAAAGTTAGTGTGATGTGTGTTTGTTTGCCAGCACAGACGGGACGGGACGGGACGGGACGACAACATGCAGGCTTTCTACTTCTACAACTGATTGTACTTATGCATCATTTTCTACCAGTGCTACTTTTTATACTGGAGATTCAAGACCCTACAGTCTGTGTGGCCCCACTCCTAACCCCTCCCATCAGGTTTTCCAGAAGTTTATTTCACTTCCTGGCTCGCGTCCCACTGCTTTTATTAGGGAGCCATGCAGCGTTTGAGTTTTGGGTTTGCGTAACGTGCCGTCGCCACCACCACACACAAAAGTATCGAGTCACCTTGAGTGGGTTCCTTGGTTTGCTTTGCTTTGAGCCTTTCTCTGTCCTCCTCTGTGAACTTGAGTGTGTAGCTCCAGCAGTCACAATTATTTTTGTAAACGTTTGTTCTTGTGTGATGCCGTTTTTTGCTTCTGTCTCCTATATTAAAACATTTTTCCTAATACTCCTCTTGCTCTCTCTCTCTGTGTCTCCTCTTTGCCCTCCCTCTTCCTCCACATCATCTTCCTCCTCCTCCTCCTCGTCCTCATCAGTACATACGGCAGGGGACATAAGGAGGGCTCAGTGTCGTGACATTTAGCAAGTACTCAGACCTCTCTGCATACTAAAAATAGAACATTTTTAACATGATTAAAGCCTTCTAGACATGGAATAACACCCCTATAGTCACCTTGACACTCCTATCACCCAATATAGTAGACATAATAAGAGAAAATAAGATGTATAAGACATAGAAAACCTGTTTACCACCTTCTACATATGCCTTTTAACATGATTAGAGCCCTCTAGACATGAAATAACACCCCTATAGTCACCTTTGCACTCCTATTACCCAATATAGTAGACATAATAAGAGAAAATAAGACATACTGTAGTAGGCATATAAAAACCGTTATGACCTTCTAAATACGTTTTTTAATATGATTAGAAACCTCTAGACATGAAATAACACCCCTATAGTCACCTTTACACTCCTATTACCCAATATAGTAGACATAATAAGAGAAAATAAGAGATATTAGGCATAGAAAACCTGTTTAATACCCTCTAAATAAGCTTTTGAACATGATTGGAGACCTCTGGACATGAAATAACACCCCTGTAGTCACATACAAGACTTAAAAAACATGTTTACAACCTTCTAAATGTGTTTTTTAACATTATTAGAGCCCTCTAGACATGAAATAACATGTCGATAGTCACCTTTACACTCCTATTACCCAATATAGTCAATATAATAAGAGATGTTAGGCATAGAAAACCTGTTTACCACCCTCTAAATATGCTTTTTAACATGATTGGAGAACTCTGGACATGAAATAACAACCCTATAGTCACCTTTACACTCCTATTACCCAATATAGTGGACATAATAAGAGAAACTAAGACATACAAGACATAGGAAACATGTTTACAACCTTCTAAATGTGGTTTTAAACATTATTAGAGCCCTCTAGACATTAAATATAGTCACCTTTACACTCCTATTACCCAATATAGTACATATAATAACAGATATTGGGCATAGAAAACCTGTACGGTACTTCCTATGGTGGCTTTTGTCTCATCAATGTAGCATTACTGACCCCTAGTGACCAGTGTAGAATGCTACATATCACAACACATGAAGTAAAGTATTTTAGAAAAACGGTAATAGAGTGAAGGTGTGACGTGTGAAGTGAGGGATTACAGTAGTAGAACATTTTAGAAGCTTAATTTTATATCTTTTGTACATTCTGTGTGTCTGTGTTAGATGAAACTACCATAAAAAGGATGTAGTGTTTATATCTTTGTAAAGGGGAGCAAATACTTGCTTTGCCCAGTGTGTATGAAAATCACCAAGTGACTTGAATACATTTGTTTGGGAATAAATGAGTTGTGTCATGTTGCGTTTACACCACAATTATACATTGCTAAAAAGCTAGCTACTCGCCAGATCGCTAGCTAACTGTCTTTACGATTAAGAAGAATATTTCGGATGAGGAGTGCAGATGGAAGCTCTCTGTTAGTAAAAGACTTCTTGTTAGTTGCTTCATTTTCTTGTTGTTTTTTGTTACTATGGGGAAATATCTCCTAAAATGTCCAGCTCATCCTCAACGTTTTGCCCTCAGTCAATATGGCCGTCATGTCCCAGCCTCCCAACAGGGGAGAGGTGAAAGGTCAGCTGTGACCTCCGGGTTTATTGGTGCAATAAATCAGCGGCGTGTTTCGTTCCCTCCCAATAAGATGACAGATCAAATATCCACGCAGCGCTGCATTATGGGCTTTCTGGCACATTACAGCGCGGCGGCAGTCGGGCACGTCTCTTATTAAATATTGATTGTGAAGTTGAGGCACAGTAATCTGCCCTCAGTTTGTGGATCCTGCTCAATATTACACCTCGGTTATTATCAACGTGTGGCTCCTAATTCAACAAAATGTCTGCGGCTCTGGATTTGATTTCCCTACACGAGTTTTGGTCTTTGGATGTTATTGCTGCTTATTGAGTCCGTTTCCGACGTCCACAGGTGAGACACACACGCACACAAACGCACTTTTAATTCAGTGAAATGACTCAGAAACGTGTTGGTATTATACAGGTGTCCTTGCCGCCACTGAGCTTGATGAAAAAAGGAGGAAAAAGCTCGAAAGGAGCCCACTTTCTTCAAATGAGCGCTAACAGGAAGTCCATTTTCTTCCATGTTGGTCATTTCGAAGAGCCGTCACGTGCAACGCAACCGGGCCAGTACGTTCCGCTTGCTGCAGGATCAGAAAAGAAAAGAAAAGGAACAAAGAGCATCTCACAGTTGGAAGACAACTATTTTTTGGTAAAGTGGATCAATGGAAAACACGCTGCACTAGAGCACGTAGAAATACAACACGTAGAGCAACACACAACTACGGTATGACAAACATACTTGAGGGCTGAACGCAGGGGTGTCCAAAGTGAGGCCCGGGGGCCCTTGGCAGCCCACGACTCTTTGGTTTTTTTATTGGCCCACGGCAAATCCTAAAAATGTAATTACGCAAGAAAAATACAGAAAATCTGACAAAAATGTGAAAAACATCCTATTTTCTGGCAATAAAGTCAAAATAAGAAGAAAATGTACAAGAAAAAAGTTGAAATTGTTGGAAATTTAAAAGAAAAACAGCAGAAATGGAAAAAACAGCCATCACTTTATGACAAAAAAGTCAAAAGAATACAAGAAAAAAGTGTCAGTTTTATGAGACTGAACTTGTAATATTATGAGGAAAAATAACATCGTTTTACTAGCATAGAGTTGAAATATTAAAGAGAAAAGTATGTTTTTTTGTCGTAATATAATGACAAACAAACAAAGCAAAATAAAGTTGTCTTTTTTGGAAAATTAGCTTGGGGGGAAAGTTGTAATATTATGGGAATAAAGCCACAATATTATGGGAATAAAGTTATAATATTATGGGAATAAAGTCATAATATTATGGGAATAAAGTCAAAATATTACAGAAATAAAGTCAAAATATTATGGGAATTAAGCCATAATATTATGGGAATAAAGTTATAATATTATGGGAATGAAGTCATAATATTACTGGAATAAAGTCATCATATTATGGGAATAAAGTCAAAATATGATGGGAATAAAACCATAATATTATGGGAATAAAGTTATAATATAATGGGAATAAAGTCATAATATTATGGGAATAAAGTCATAATATTACTGGAATAAAGTCAAAATATTATGGGCATAAAACCATAATATTATGGGAATAAAGTCATCATATTATGGCAATAAAGTCATAATATTACAGGAATAAAGTCATAATAATTATGGGAATAAAGTCATCATATTATGGGAATAGAGTCATAATATTATGGGAATAAAGTCAAAATATTATGGGAATAAAACCATAATATTATGGGAATAAAGTCATCATATTACAGGAATAAAGTCATAATATTACAGGAATAAAGTCATAATATTATGGGAATAGAGTCATAATATTATGGGAATAAAGTTATAATATTATGGGAATAGAGTCATAATAATTATGGGAATAAAGTCATCATATTATGGGAATAAAACCATAATATTATGGGAATAAAGTTATAATATTATGGGAATAAAGTCATAATAATATTGGAATAAAGTCATCATATTATGGGAATAAAGTCATAATATTACAGGAATAAAGTCAAAATATTACAGGAATAAAGTCAAAATATTATGGGAATAAAGCCATAATATTATGGGAATAAAGTTATAATATTATGGGAATAAAGTCATAATAATATTGGAATAAAGTCATCATATTATGGGAATAAAGCCATAATATTATGGGAATAAAGTTATAATATTATGGGAATAAAGTCATAATATTATGGGAATAAAGTCAAAATATTACTGGAATAAAGTCAAAATAGTATGGGAATAAAACCATAATATTATGGGAATAAAGTCATCATATTATGAGAATAAAGTCATCATATTACAGGAATAAAGTCATAATATTACAGGAATAAAGTCATAATATTATGGGAATAGAGTCATAATATTATGGGAATAAAGTTATAATATTATGGGAATAAAGTCATAATAATATTGGAATAAAGTCATCATATTATGGGAATAAAATCATAATATTACAGGAATAAAGTCAAAATATTACAGGAATAAAGTCAAAATATTATGGGAATAAAGCCATAATATTATGGGAATAAAGTTATAATATTATGGGAATAAAGTCATAATAATATTGGAATAAAGTCATCATATTATGGGAATAAAGCCATAATATTATGGGAATAAAGTTATAATATTATGGGAATAAAGTCATAATATTATGGGAATAAAGTCAAAATATTACTGGAATAAAGTCAAAATAGTATGGGAATAAAACCATAATATTATGGGAATAAAGTCATCATATTATGAGAATAAAGTCAAAATATTATGGGAATAAAGTCATAATATTATGGGAATAAAGTCATCATATTATGGCAATAAAGACATAATATTACAGGAATAAAGTCATAATATTACAGGATTAGAGTCATAATATTATGGGAATAAAATCATAATATTACAGTATTAAAGTCATAATATTATGGGAATAAAGTCATAATATTACAGGAATAAAGTCATCATATTATGGGAATAAAGCCACAATATTATGGAATAAGGTTATAATATTATGGGAATAAAGTCATAATATTATGGGAATAAAGTCAAAATATTATGGGAATAAAACCATAATATTATGGGAATAAAGTCATCATATTCTGAGAATAAAGTCAAAATATTATGGGAATAAAGTCATAATAATATGGGAATAAAGTCATCATATTATGGCAATAAAGACATAATATTACAGGAATAAAGTCATAATATTACAGGATTAAAGTCATAATATTATGGGAATAAAGTCATAATATTACAGGAATAAAGTCATCATATTATGGGAATAAAGCCACAATATTATGGGAATAAAGTTATAATATTATGGGAATAAAGTCAAAATAATATGGGAATAGAGTCATCATATTATGGGAATAAAGTCATAATATTATGGGAATAAAGTCAAAATATTACAGGAATAAAGTCAAAATATTATGGGAATAAAGTCAAAATATTACAGGAATAAAGTCAAAATATTATGGGAATTAAGCCATAATATTATGGGAATAAAGTTATAATATTATGGGAATAAAGTCATAATATTATTGGAATAAAGTCATCATATTATGGGAATAAAGACAAAATATTACTGGAATAAAGTCAAAATATTATGGGAATAAAACCATAATATTATGGGAATAAAGTCATCATATTATGAGAATAAAGTCAAAATATTATGGGAATGAAGTCATAATATTATGGGAATAAAGTCATCATATTATGGCAATAAAGTCATAATATTACAGGAATAAAGTTATAATATTACAGGAATGAAGTCATAATATTATGGGAATAAAGTCATCATATTACAGGAATAAAGTCATAATATTATGGGAATAAAGTCATAATAATTATGGGAATAAAGTCATCATATTATGGGAATAGAGTCATAATATTATGGGAATAAAGTTATAATATTATGGCAATAAAGTCATAATAATATTGGAATAAAGTCATCATATTATGGGAATAAAGTCATAATATTACAGGAATAAAGTCATCATATTATGGGAATAAAGCCAAAATATTATGGGAATAAAGTCATAATAATTATGGGAATAAAGTCATCATATTATGGGAATAGAGTCATAATATTATGGGAATAAAGTCATAATATTATGGGAATAAAGTCAAAATATTACAGGAATAAAGTCAAAATATTATGGGAATAAAGCCATAATATTATGGGAATAAAGTTATAATATTATGGGAATAAAGTCATCATAATATTGGAATAAAGTCATCATATTATGGGAATAAAGCCATAATATTATGGGAATAAAGTTATAATATTATGGGAATAAAGTCATAATATTATGGGAATAAAGTCATCATATTATGGCAATAAAGACATAATATTACAGGAATAAAGTCATAATATTACAGGAATAAAGTCATCATATTATGGGAATAAAGCCACAATATTATGGAATAAGGTTATAATATTATGGGAATAAAGTCAAAATATTATGGGAATAAAACCATAATATTATGGGAATAAAGTCATCATATTCTGAGAATAAAGTCAAAATATTATGGTAATAAAGTCATAATAATTATAGGAATGAAGTCATCATATTATGGGAATAAAGTCATAATATTATGGGAATAAAGTCATCATATTACGGGAATAAAATCATAATATTACAGGAATAAAGTCATAATATTATGGGAATAAAATCATAATATTACAGGAATAAAGTCATAATATTACAGGAATAAAGTCATAATATTATGGGAACAAAGTCATACATACAAGAAGAAAATGTACAAGTAGAAAGTTGAAATAGTTGGACATTTAAAAAAATACAACAACAGAAATAAAAAAAAAACGCTGTAATTTTACGAGAATAAAGTCAAAATGTTAGAGGAAAAAAGTCACAATTTTACGAGAATATACTCATAATATGAGAAAAAAATAACATCACTTTAGAAGCATAAAAATGAAATATTAAAGAAAAACGTTTTAAGTCATTTTGAGAAACAAAATAAAGTTGTCATTTTTGGAAAATAAGCTTGGGGGAAGAATATGATGTTATGGGAATAGTCATAATATTACAAGAAGAAAATTTACGGACATTATTTAAGAAGAAAATTGAAATGTAAATTTAAAATAATAATTTTAAAAACTGGTTTAACGCATAAGAAGCCAACTCTTACTGTATAACATACAGTATATGTAAAATCACACACCTTTGACATGAATTTGTATTTTTTTAATGTCTTCCACGTGTTACTTGAAATGGTTCAAATAAAGTGTTCGATCAAAAAAGGTCTGGGTTTCTTTTTGCGTCGAAACGAGTGCGTGCAGATGAGGAGTGCATGGCTACGTTGCGATGCTGCCATCTAGTGGGCATTTGCAGGCACAGCGCCAAGCAGGCTGGCAACTTATGGTCTTGCAAATGCATTTTCCATCACAACACATGGATTTTTTGTCTGAAAGTTCCTCTGGTGGTTTTGTGAGCTTCTCGTAGATGGACGCCACGTTTATTTTTTGTTTTTTTAAACAATTACTTGCTAGATTAAGAGCACAAAATCAACATTAGTCCCTGTAAACAAAGTCACGTGACATGGCAGCCTTCCATTGATTTGTTGCTTTGCTTGTTCAAATTGGTTGCTTGTTTATTTTACCCTCCGAGGCGCGTCCCTGACGGGTGACGGACACGTCCCAATAAGCGAGGCCCGCATGGGAATAAATCGATGGGAGGCCCGGAGTGAGCGTGACAACAGTCGATAGGGAAAGGGCAATGATTGAAGACATTTAAATCACTTTATCCTCCACTGACAACACGACATTTGCAAGTCAAATGAGTGGCTCTGGCGTCTTTCCTGTCCCCGTTTTCTAAAATTAGACTTAATCAAGAAAGACAGTCCTTTAAATTGTTCAGAAATGTTATAGTTTTTATACATTTGTGTTACTCCTTGGCCCCAATGAGCGCTTTCAAGTTCTTTCTTTTAAAAACAATCAATTTGGTTAAAATTCACACTTTAGGTCACATTAAATAGCCACAAGTAAGTAGTTTTTGTTTGTTTTTTTCCAATATTATATATACTTTAGAGGGAAAAAAAACAAGTAGTTTGTGTTCCACTGTCCGTCAGACTGGTCCAAGACCGGAAGTGTGGAGGCTGGCGGTGCTGAGTGTCCATCAAGGCTTCATCCTTTTCCTCCTCCGCGCGGAGGTGTCATGGTCGTCCTGCGGGCGGCGCATTGCTACCTGGCTGCCCGCGGTGCTCCTCCGCCGCAGAGTTTCACAAGTGGCCCGGACTTCCTGGTACGGCAGCGCGGACATGGCTGGGCAGGGAGGGAGCCGCGCCGGCGTGATCGACCAGAGCACCCCCGTCGAGTTGAACGCAAGGTGAGGCTTGGCGGAGGTGTTTAACTTGGAGATTGGAAGTTGTTGTCCCGGCTGTGAGGCATCTGTCACGGTGAGAGGAACACAGCAGCGCACCGCGGGAATGAGGGCGCTCCGTATAGCTTTGCAAAGTCAACTCAAACCTGGCCACGCCAGTTGTTACGCTTTATTATGCGGCGTTTTTTTAATTACGGAGTTTGTTTCATTTTTGCTAAAGATTAGTTTTATTATTGTAAACTTTGTTTTTATTTGTATTCACCGAGGCCTACCTAGCGAAACCCACCGCTGTTGAGCTAGCTGACTAGCAGTACTCCACTTCCGGTGGTTTCCTACAAAATACACGTGCTTTTTACAAAATGGTTTTCGTAAGAAACGTGGCGAACTTGCATTACGGCATGTTGCTCAGTTAGTGGGGAGGAGAGACTAAATGCAATGGAACATGCTTGAAATGTACTTTGAACTTCCGTAAGCGTTGTCATGGAGAACCTCAGGACTTTTAGATTGTCAACCGCATCGCTGTCGTTCCGGTTGAGATTCGTGTGCTGTGTTTAACTGGCGCCCCACCCCCTTCATCAATCTGCCCCAAACGAATATATTCTACCCACAACCACCAATCGCGGCTTCCTCATTGGCTGACTTTGCGAGTCCCGATGCTGCTGATTAGCGGAGAATAGCTGTCGATCTCCACGATGCTGCTATGCTAACGTTAGCGCAATAAAACAGCGCTCTTGTTTTAGACTTTTTAATAAGAAGACAAAGGGTGATGAAAAATGAATGTAGCCGATAGAGTCCGATGTGGTTGGCGCTCCTGTTTCCATGGAGCTTTGTCTGCGTGGAGAGAAAAGACGGCGTTAGTAGCGTGGTGACGCCAGTTTTTGAACGTATTTCAGGTGAATGAGCTCCACAATAAGAGGCGCAAACCTGTCTTTGAGTAAGTCTCACTATATTACATTATATCACATATTGTTTCTGTTTTAAATGACTGAATTCAATTACTTAACCATATTATGTGCCTGTACAGTAATGCTTGGTCCTAATGCTGCATCATTAGTCTAGAAAGTTTATTTTGGAAGGTGTTCGTCTGACATTTTCAATGTACAGTAACGAGCAGTAAAGTCTAAGGAAGCATCTAATCGTTGTGGAATATGTGGTCATGCTCTGGCGACACGTCTTGTTTTGAAAATGGGGACAGGAAGTGGTGCCGTGCATGACAGTGGTGTGTCTTTCAATCCTCCTCCTGTCCTGCCTCAGGATAATGCGGCTTAGCTGCAGTCAGAGGCTTTGCAGTTTGAAAACAGCGTGCATGTGTGGGAGTGTGCCGCAATCTGGCCCGTATGCAGACCACCTCTGACCCAGAAAGCAAGGACAAGAATCATCCTTCCTCCTCATCACTTGGACGTAGGTCCTTCTCCGTGGTGGTGGTCTTTTAGGCTGCGATAAACCTGCAGGATGTGTCAGCCTCAAACTATTTGCCTCATCAGCTTGTGTTGGTGCCATTGTGTCCGTGCCGGTCCTTTTCAGGGGTCATCTTGCATCCCACCAAGCCCCCCGGCCCCCACCCCCCGTCCCGCCTGCTTGGATGCAAAATACAGCCAAGAGTAGACTATCATTCACGCACTTAATTGTCCATGCCATATTTATTAACACATACACGATTACCCTGAAATGTGGTGCAAATTTGTTACCTTACATGTATCCAGTTATTGTAACCTGAGAACCACATTTTTGCTGTGTACTCCTTGGTCGGCATGAGGACTGACTACTACAATAATCCCTCCTTTATGGTGATTAATTGGTTCCAGAGCTGACCGTGATAAGTGAATTTCCGCCAAGTAGGGTTCCTTATTTACAAATTGAATATTTTGGTCGTTAGAGCGTAGAAAACCTGTTTATGACCTTCTAAATATGTTTTTTTAACATTATTAGAGCCCTCTAGATATGAAATAACACCCCTATAGTAACCTTTACACTCCTATTACCCAATATAGTAGACGTAAGACAGAGAGCTTGTTTACAACCTTCTAATTATGGTTTTTAACATTTTTAGAGCCCTCTAGACATGAAATAACACCCTTTATACTCGTAATACCCAATATAGTAGACATAATAAGAGAAAATATGACATTAGGCAAAGAAAAGCTGTTTACAACCTTCTAATTATGATTTTGAACATTATTAGAGCCCTATATGAAACAACACCCCTATAGTCACTGTTACACTCCTAATACCTAATGTAGTAGTTATAATAACAGAAAATATGACATTAGGCAAAGAAAAGCCGTTTACAACCTTCTAATTATGGTTTTTAACATGATAAGAGCCCTCTAGACATGAAATAACACCCCATAGTCACCTTTAGACTCCTATTACCTAATATAGTAGACATTAAGAAAAAATAAGAGCTCGTGTGTGTTGTGAGTCAGAGTTGAGTTTTAGCTTGGCGTGGGTTACGGCCGCAACAGTAGTACGTGTTTGGGATTATTGTATCTGTTGTGAGATTATTCAAACCTGCAATAAAAGCCTGTTGTTCTGCCGATCAAGTCTGGTGCTTGAGAATAGTGCATAAAACACCATTTCTGACAACAAAAGTCTTGTTTTCACCCAAAACCATTACTGAAGGGGTGAAATAAATATGCATCTTAGGTTTTTCTGTGTCTCAGGATGGAGGTGAAAGCCTTGTGTATTCCACGTGTCAGGCCTCCATGGTAAATACTGTA
Source organism: Dunckerocampus dactyliophorus (assembly GCF_027744805.1). Lineage (NCBI taxonomy): Eukaryota > Metazoa > Chordata > Actinopteri > Syngnathiformes > Syngnathidae > Dunckerocampus > Dunckerocampus dactyliophorus. Next base: position 736,909 of record NC_072820.1, on the reverse strand, counting down.
GTTGTTTTTGCCGCTTGTAAGCTGTTGTTGGGTCTGGGCCATGCACAGGAAATGGAAAAGGCCCGCAGCCGTCGGGCGGGGTCAAGGACCACAAAATGAGTTTCCAGACGCTTTCCTCCTGTGATCAGCGTGTGCGCGGCCTCTCCAGCAAAACGCCGAATGATGTTTTTGTGTTGAAAGGCTACTTTATACAGCTGCTGGCGGCTTCGCAAAACTCAAAAGCCCATTTTGTCTCGCCTGAATGTGTGTCACATAACAACATGAGTACCGACTACTACAATGATCCCTCGTTTATGGCGGTTCATCACTGTCAGACCTGACCATGGTGAGGGAATTTCCGCCCAGTAGGATTCCTTCTTGATAAATGGAATACTTTCTTGATAAATGGAATACTTTGGTAGTTGGAGCATAGAAAACCTGTTTATTACCTTCTAAATACACTTTTTAACATGATTAGAGCAGTGTTTTTCAACCTTTTTTTATTGAAAAACCACGAGGCACACCACCAGCCGAAAATGCTAACAAATGACCTCTGTAGCCCACATGGACAGTATAAAGTTGTTCTCATCACAGTGTCAGTGTAGGAATCAAATAAACAAAAATAACAAGTATTTTAGAATCATTCACATTTCTACTCACTCAGTGTGAAACCTGGCCTGTTTGGATGAACACGGAGCTAATATCCTGGCAGGAATCAAAAAAGACACACACAATAGTAGTAGTAGTACTTTATTAATCCCACAGCAGGGAAATTCATCTGTTACAGCAGCAAGCAAGATACACAAGTATGTACACAAGTAAAGAATGCATAGTCATTGACAATGCATGCAATGCATAGACATAGTGAATAAAAAATGGTTCAGGTGTTTTAGAGCCTGATAGCGGTCGGTATGAAGGACCTGCGGAACCTCTCCTTCTTACACCGTGGGTGTAACAGTCTGCTGCTGAAGGAGCTGCCCAGGGAAACAACAGTGTCATGTAGCGGGTGAGAGGTGTTGTCCATGATGGATGTCAGCTTAGCCAACATCCTTCTCTCCCCCACTTCCTCCACGGAGTCCAAAGGACCGTCCAGGACAGAGCTCGCTCTCCTGATCAGTCTATTTATCCTGCTCCTGTCCCTGTCCGTGCTGCCCCCTCTCCAGCAGCCCACAGCGTAGAAGATGGCTGAGGCCACCACAGAGTCATAGAAGGTCCGTAAGAGAGTCCTGCACACACCAAAGGACCTCAGTCTCCTCAGCAGGTGGAGGCGACTCTGGCCCTTCTTGTAGAGGGCGTGGGTGTTGATGGACCAGTCCAGTTTGTTGGTAAGGTGAACACCCAGGAATTTGTAGCTGTCTACCAACTCTATGTCCGCTCCCTGGATGTTCACCGGTGTGAAGTGGGATGTTTTCCTCTGGAAGTTAATGATCATCTCCTTTGTCTTGCTGGTGTTGAGTTGCAGCTGGTTAAGCTCACTCCAGCTGACAAAGTCCCTGATGACCGTCCTGTATTCCAGATCATTCCCCTCCGAAACACAACCAACAATGGCTGTGTCATCGGAGAACTTCTGGATGTGACACTGTGTGGAGTTGTGTGTGAAGTCCGAGGTGTAGAGGGTGAAGAGGAAAGGGGAGAGCACCGTACCCTGAGGGGCACCTGTGCTGCAGAGTACCATGTCAGACACACAGTGACGGAGCCTCACATACTGTGGTCTGTTGGTGAGGTAGTCTAAAATCCATGCAGTCAGTTGTTGGTCCACTCCCACACTCTCCATCTTCACTCTGAGCAGTGACGGCTGGATAGTGTTAAAGGCACTGGAGAAGTCAAAAAACATGACCCTCACAGCGCTCCCGCTGTCCTCCAGGTGTAGCAGTGATCTGTGCAGCAGGTAGATCACTGCGTCGTCTACTCCGATCCTAGGCCAGTAAGCAAACTGCAGGGGGTCCAGCTGAGTGCCCACCAGGGGTCGCAGGTGCTGCAGGATAATCCTCTCCATGGTCTTCATCAGGTGAGAGGTCAAGGCAACAGGCCTGAAGTGGTTAGGCTCCTTGGGACATGGTGTCTTTGGTATCGGGACCACACAGGAGGTCTTCCACAGGGCCGGGACTTTCTCCAGGCTCAGGCTGAGATTGAACAAGTGCCTTAACACTCCACAGAGCTGGTCAGCACAGCACAGCAAACACACAATGGTGTTTAAGCTTACTTGTGACCAGAGCATTGTTGGATGTCTTTCACCACACACCAAGCACAACGTAGTCATTTCCTTGCATCCCCAGTGAAAGTAAATCCAAATGAAAGACAGCTAGTATTGCCTCGATTTTTTTCCAGGGTGCAGTTCAGAATTAGCATCTTTCCTTTTCAAGAACTTCTCCATCACTGTTTCGCTCGCCACAATGCCACAGTCATCGCCATCTGACATCCATGCATTGATTCTTTTGCCTGTACAAAGCACTGATCTTTGCTTAAAGAGTCTGGATAGCCCATCGGTCAATGACTTGTGAAGCCACACGGCCGCCATATTACCACTCACAAGAAACACTTCTCGGACAATGACTTATGTGAGAACTTGTGAGTTGTTAAGTGTGTTGTTAGTTTGTTACCCACATACACTCGGGTATGATCATTTTTAAACATTCTGTGGTTATCATACCATACCTGAGTCATAAGGGCTTTACATGGGGGGCCGTGGAGGATATGGAAACAAACAACCACCACTAGACTATTAAATATTATATTACGTATTATTCCTGTGGTTTTTGTTCAAATATATTTCTATATCAGAAAAGAGGTTATTTCTATTTCATAACACAAACAAAAAAAATCAGCAAAATGTGAAATGATTTTAAAACTTGTCTCTTTTATGATTCATATTTTGTACAGACGAGAGCATAGTGAATTGTATGAAAGTAAGAATTAAAAAGTAAAGGATGATGACCATGGATTTTAGTGGAAAAAAGGGATGGGATATGCAGTTCAAATGAAAATCTCTTTCTAGAGGAGTAAAACTATCATTGCTATAGGGGAGTGCTGAGCCAGGGTGCACAGTAGAATTTTGTCCCAAAGGCAATGAGAATTGGAAGGGGAAAAAGTACATTTAATATAGCCAAAAGATAGAGAATAACGTATCAAATGGTTTTTAAGGGACGAAGGTTGTGTTACTTGAAGGAATGGGAGAATCTCCCCGCTTTTTAATGTAAAATATAGATGTTCTGTTAGCCTCTTCATCTGCTTTGTACACTATGTACGCTGTGCCAATGTAGTCTGCTACGTACGACATGTGAGTGCTAAGATGGCTTCTCTGTGGCTTCAGCGGCTTGCACGGCGCGTTCGAGGTATGAGCTATCCAGATTCTTTAAGTACAGATCAGTGGTACAAAGCAGTTAGCTACCTGCTGCCACCTACTGATATGGAAGTGTATGGCTACTACATGGCTACTCTGCCGATCACTACTAGACAGCACAGACACTCGGCAACAGCATATTATTTGTGGATAATAGTTACGTGAAATTGGATACTTTCCCACGGCACACCAGACAATCCCTCATGGCACACTAGTGTGCCACAGCACTGTGGTTGAAAAACGCTGGATTAGAGCCCTCTAGACACAAAATAACACCCCTATAGTCACCTTTACACTCCTATTACCCAATATAGTAGACATAATAAGAGGAAATAAGACATATTAGGCATAGAAAACCTGTTTATGGCCTCCTAAATACAGTTTTTAACATTAGTAGAGCCCTCTAAGCATGAAATAACATCCCTATAGTCAGATAGAAACACACGTTTTATAAAAGTGTGTGTGTGTGATGCTCCGTGCACTTCACGCTTTACAGAAACAATCTCACCCTGGTCTTTCCCGCCTCCTTCTCTCCAGGTCATGAGTGCCTCGAGGAAGGACTCAGTGGAGAACGAGCTCACCTGTCCAAAGCACCGCCCCGCCTGGGCCTCCACCTGCCCTCCCACCCCCGGGCTCCCACCATGAGTGAGTACTGGCAGCGTTGACGTGCGTGAGGATTGTAAATGCTGGTCAAGGCATCACCGTGAAAATATACCCCCAAGTGGCTGGTAGCGGTATAAACATGACATAAACAGGTCTGCAGTCTATTTGGGGTGGATGGATAACGCATTTTTGCATAATCGGCCATGACGCAGTTGAAAAAAGTGAGTATGAAAACACGAAAAGCAAAAGAAATATGTTTAGAAATACAACTGAACATTTTTTTTATTGCGTCACAAACAAGACGGAGTCATCGGTGAGTGCTTTTCAAAAACAACACTGATACTGGAAAGCGCCGCAGCAATGTGAGCATCAGCGTCATTAGTCAAAGCATCACAGGAGGGCAAATGCCTGCACTCCATCAGCTTCACGTATGCTGGTTGATGATGGAGGACCTCCCTGGGGGAGGTAATGATCCCAATCCCATGAT
>NC_072820.1:390000-427500 GCF_027744805.1 Dunckerocampus dactyliophorus | reverse complement strand
GTATGTATATATATATATATATATATATATATATTTATATATACACACACACACATGTGCATGGCTCAGATCAAGGGTACCCAAGTGTTACATTTAAAATTTTAAACTGGTGGATAGACCTTGGTAATGTTATCAACACAAACTTCAAACATTGCAAAACACACACCCAACATACCAGAGCTGGAGACATCTTCCATTTCCCATAGCAACCCTCCTCTTAAATGTAAAGTACATAACTCGGTGTCCACTCGGTGTTAGACTTTTGTTCAAATAATCTTATTTTACTCTTTTATACACAAAAAAATCACTTTAGTTGCACAGTTAAGTAATTATTCCATGAATATATACCATTGTAATCATCATGGGGTTTATCGAGGGAAAGGCTTCTTGAGACGTCATCTGTACTTCTGTGAAGAAGGTGTCGGACGTTTCGCTCCTCATCCGAAGAGCTTCGTCAGCGAACTAACAAGTGCTGGTAGCCTAGGCCTTAAATACAGTAAGAGTGGGCGGAATTGGTGTGCCAACACCCTCCTCCTATTGGTTCCTTACACTAAGCCTGGGAGGAGTTGTGGTCTAATCCTCTCCTCCCATTAGCACCTCCGATAAAAGGGAAGTGTCGCTCCCTGAGTTGGGTATGAACAACTCTGATACTGGCTCGTTAGCATCTATTGTTCTGGCTCGGCCCTGGCTCCACCTCATTTGCATGACTAAGAACTGTGGGTTTTGGTCTCAGTAACCTGCTGAACACAGGGTCCAAATTAAACCTCAAACCACCATTCCGATTCAATGATGGGTTCTGTTGTTTGACAAAAATAGCTTCCTTTACTCCTCTTTCAAACCATCTGTTTTCTTTGGCCAAAATCTTTACCTCGCTGTCCTCAAAAGAGTGATTGGTTGCTTTAAGGTGTAGATGTACTGCTGATTGAGGACCACTAGAATTGTCCCTGCAATGTTGATAAAGCCTTTTTTGGAGCATTTGCTTAGTTTCCCAATGTAGTGCTCTTTGCATTCCTCATCTTTACAGTGGATGGAATAGACCACATTGCTCTGTTTTTGTGTTTGCATTGCTGTGTGATGTTTTTAGTTGTGCACCATGACTTAGACTGTTGTGTTGAGTGATGACCATCCTGATTTCAAGTGTGCTTGAAGTCGGTATATGTTACCATGCATACCTGCGCCCAATAGCACGGTGCACTTTGTGTATGTGTTAAATACAAAAATAGCACCTGTAGCTGAGCCTGCGCCTTTTAATACGGTGCGCTTTATGGTCGTGAAAATACGGTATATATATATACACTGCTCCAAAAAATTAGAGGATCACTTGGAAAACACATCAGATCTAAACTGGGGGAAAAATGATGTTGAATATGTTTCCTGATAATAAGTGGGTGATGTATTAGTAACAAAATGATGCCACATCATTTGATAGAAATGAAAATGATCACCCTATAGAGGGGGGAAATCAAAGACACCCCAAAAATGAAAGTGAAAAAATGATGCAGCACACTGGTCCATTTAGCTAAAATGTCATTGTAGCATCTCAAAATGATTCTCAGTAGTTTGTGTGGCCCCCACGTGCTTGTACGCATGCCTGACAACGTGGGGGCATGCTCCTAATGAGACTACGGATGGTGTCCTGGGGGATCTCCTCCCAGATCTGGACCAGGGCATCACTGCGGTACCTGGACGCATGGAGGAGATTGCAGGAGACAGGTAGTTACTCCAGGAGAGCTGGACAGGGCCGTGGAAGGTCCTTCAACCCTCAGCAGGATCGGTATCTGCTCCTTTGTGCAAGGAGGAACAGGATGAGCACTGCCAGAGCCCTACAAAATGACCTCCAGCAGGCCACTGGTGTGAATGTTTCTGACCAAACAATCAGAAACAGGCTCCATGAGGGTGGTCTGAGGGCCCGACGTCCTGTAGTGGGCCCTGTGCTCACTGCCCAGCACCGTAGAGCTCGATTGGCATTTGCCATAGACCACCAGAATTGGCAACTACACCACTGGTGCCCTGTGCTCTTCCCTGATGAGAGCAAGTTCAACCTGAGCACATGCGACAGACGTGAAAGGGTCTGGAGATGCCGTGGAGAACGTTATGCTGCCTGCAACATCATTCAGCATGACCGCTTTGGTGGTGGGTCAGTGATGGTCTGGGGAGGCATATCCCTGGAAGGATGCACAGACCTCTACAGGTTAGATAATGGCACCCTGACTGCTATTAGGTATCGGGATGAAATCCTTGGACCCATTGTCAGAACCTACGCTGGTGCAGTGGGACCTGGGTTCCTCCTGGTCCACGACAATGCCCGACCTCATGTGGCTAGTGTATGCAGGTAGTTCCTGGAGGATGAAGGAATTGATACCATTGACTGGCCCCCATGTTCACCTGACCTAAACCCAATAGAACACATCTGGGACATTATGTTTAGGTCCATCCGGCGCCGCCAGGTTGCTCCTCAGACTGTCCAGGAGCTCATGGATGCCCTGGACCAGATCTGGGAGGAGATCCCCCAGGACACCATCCGTAGTCTCATTAGACAAGGAAGATAATGACACATAACTCCTCAGTAGTTGTTTACTGTACATAAACTGAGTAATATGTCAGTGAAAATAGTTGATGTATTACGTTCAGTTAGCATTTGCTATACATTACCGATACTGTACAGCAGGAACGATAAAGATGATGCAAAAGACAACGCAGCCGCAGTTGAGGCAGCATTTTAAAAAGCTTTTGGCAATGGCCACGTTTTCCAATTCACGGTGAAATGGTAGAAGCCATTGACTTTTTTCCTTCATACAGTAAGTAGCCGCTGCGAGTGAACGGATAACTTTTGTTAGTTTATCTGTAATGGGAATAATAAAGATGAAAGTTGCAGTGTCCATGCGTGGCTGCTTGTTCTAAACTTTTTTTTATGTCACTGCAGCGGTACAAGAGCGACTCAGGAGGGGGGCATAATGTCAGCTGACTGATGTCATATGACATATATGAAGTAACTGCAATGATGCAGGTGCCACGCTACCCACAGTACCTTTGGGATGGCCGTAACGGGCACCCCTCATATAGCATATACTGGATGCCCATCCATACACTGTATTACTTAACATTGTTTTCACGTAAAAAAACCAAACTCTTTTCTAAGGAGTGGTGGCTTTCCTGAGCTGTGGCGCCACGATCCATTACATGTAGCGAAACCCTGAAGTATAGTCTACAAGTGTCTTATTTCCAGGTTTTATGTCGGCCACATCAAATGATATGGCACCCTGAGTTTGCTATCTGTGGTATTTGTTGATACGGGAATGAGTAATGAGTGGTGATATCAATGTGTGGAAGTTAGCTGAGGTTTGTGTGTGTGAGGAACAGCAGGCAGTGTTGACTGAGTGAAGGAGTGCTGAGGAGCAGCATTGCCATGGAAACTGCTCCCTCCTGCTGTTGGGGGGGGTCCAGCGCATCCAAGTGGAGGAACACAATCACCCTGATCTTGAAAACAGGAGTGAACTTTGACCCCCGAGGAATTGTCAGCAAGCAAGGTGCCAGTGGATGCCAGAAGGGCAAGTGCACGTGCAGATCAAGAGGTCGTTATCGGCTTGACTTTGATGCGTGACCATGACGACCAGGATGGAGGCGGAGCTTTGTTGGTCTCAAAGCATCACACACACGCACGCTCCCCAAACTCTCCTGACTTGGGAGAAAAGAGGAGCAATTAGGAAAATAAAAGCTCTTGCACTGCAAGAATGTTCTTCTGTGCCGTTGCCATGGGAACTGGCCTGCTCTGCCCCCTCCCCCTCCTGGCCAAGTGGCTCTGCAGCACAATGCCGCGGAACGAAGAGATTACCACAGAAGAAGAAGGGGTGGGTTGCTCTTTCCATGATAAAATGAACAGGAAGCGAGGGCAAAAAAAACTTAAAATAAAAGCAGAAAAGTCTTGTTTTTGTCCTGTCATGCACCAAGCATCATGTCCTTCTCTGTCTGCAGATGTTCACCACGCTTCCCATCAAGGTGCCTCAAGTCAGCTCACTGCACCGACTGGCCGGGCACGCCGCCACCCTGCTACCTCAGGTACACACACATCACACTTGCACAGGTCAACGTTTGCTTATTTCATCCTCCCCCCTTCTCCGTGTCTCTGCTATTCCTGACATTTCCTTCACTTCCTTGCTGGAAATATGACCTTTTCCTAATAGGGAGACAAAAGATATGCAAACTAATAAATACTACTACTACTCCTAAATAATAACAATAATAATAATAATACATCAAAAGGCATATAAAAATACATTTTACTTAAAGATTGAAGAGTTTTATTGTCATATGCACAGTAAAACTGGTAGTTCTGCTATGCAATGAAATTCTTATTCTGTTCATTCTCCCAAGAAAAGAAAGAAAACACAAGAAAGAATAAGAACATAAGAAACATAAATACCAATAAATGAAGCAACAACAACAGAAGAGACAATAATACCACTTACTTCACTACTTTACTTGGTACTACTACTACTACTAATAATAAATTAAAAGGTGTTCAAATAAATTATACATTTTCTATTATAAGAAATAACAACACATTAAAAGGTATTCAAAAATAAATACATTTTACATTAAAAGGCATTCAAAAATGCATTCAAATAAAATAATACATTTTATATAGTAAAATAATAAAGATACATTAAGTTATTGAAATAAATACATTGTATTCCTATAATAACAATACATCAAAAGGTATTCAAATAAGTCAATAGTACATTTACATAATACAACTAATAAAATACAAGCTGTTCAAATAACTAAAACATTTTACATCATAAAAAATGTATAATACATTTAAAGTTATTTAAATAAATAATAGTTTACATGAAAAAATGTATCTAAATGTTAAATGTTTAATATCATTTTCCATAATAAAAATACAAATAGTACTGTGTTACAGGGTATTCAAATAAATCTATTAAGAATAGAAATAAAAGATCCATAAAAAATGTCAACTAATGATGTAAATAGAAGGTAAATGATGTGAAAATGAGTGTGTATGTGATCATGATGATAGTGTACAGTATGTAAGCGTATGTATGTTTCTTCTATTTTGCTGCTGTTGTGGATTTAGGTCAGGCCAAAGACCCAGATCCCCGACAGTCTTCCCCAGAGTCCCTGCCAGGAGCCCCCCCAGTCCATCAGCCAGCCAAGAACCACCTCTGTGCCCAGCCCTAAGAACCCGGGCCCCACCCTGCCCACCCCCAACTGCACGCTCGGCCCCGGCCACCCACCTCATGGCGAGAGTCACACCACTGATCCGCCTATGGCTCCGCCCCTCAGCCTGCCCAGCGATGCTGGCTCCGGCAGCCCCTCCCAGCACGCCTCGGCGGGGGCCGGTGTGGCCTACGCCATCATCGCGGCCTCTCCCACCACCACCGCCAACGGCGTGTCCGCTGTCAGCGAGGCCGTCAAGGTGTGCACGCCTTCTTGTTTTGCTTAAAAGCATCCATGACATGATGACATGATACGTGATGTTTGTGTGATCAGGTGATCATCATCCAGCCTCAGGCCCCCGGTAGCAGTGAAGGCTCCCAGCCCCCCCTCCCATCACAAGAGGCTCCCAGCTCCCCCTCCCACAAGGAGGAGGAGGAGGAAGAGGATCCGGAGGTGAGGTGAACAGGAAGTGTCTTCCAAACTAACTAACTAACTAACCAGCATGGTGTCTTTGACAGAAAATCTCCTTCATGGTGGCGCTGGGCCTGGTCACCAACGAGCACCTGGAAGGTGACGTGCACCATCAGGGTGTGTTCAGCGTGTCTGAGGGACGCTTCTAACGCTGTTTTTTTATTTTATTTTGTACTCCATGTAGAGATCCAGATGAAGAGGCAGGAGAGGAAGAGGCGGAGCACGGCCAACCCCGCCTATAGCGGCCTCTTTGAACCCGAAGTGCTTACCCTCGCCGTCCGTCCCCGGTGTGTCTTGTCCACGCTGACTCTCCTTTGTTTGTTTTTGTTCTCCCACAGCGCAAACGTCTGACATCGCATTACCTGAACACCTCCCTCTTCCTGTCAGCGCGAGGTAGGACTCGGCTAGCCCCCGCGCCGCGTACTAACCACGTGACAAACATCACCGTTAGCTTTGTGCTGCTGCATGGCCCTTTAACACATGCATGCGTATGTACGTGCACTCCTCTGCTGCCGCTAACGTGTGCTCTGCTTCCATCCACATGCTAGACTCTGAGGATTTCTGCTGGAAGGTAGGTCACATGACGCTTGGAATGTCTGTTGACACATTCCCCATCACCCCCATCATTTTTTTAGACGTCCCACAAACAAAAAAAATTGCTTCATTCTATTGTTTTCCAGGAATTCTAAAGTTTCCCTCCCAAAAATGACCATGGAAAACACATTTCTATAAACATCACAACAGGACTCCAATTTATCTGTGGCTGTGGGGTGTGTGTGTGTGTGTGTGTGTGTGTGTTGCATAATTGGCCATGCTGCGTGTGAATGTCGTTATTATGCACTTTTTTTTGGAAGCAACCCATGTAAATATGCAGACACTGTTTTTATAATTTAAGAACAAAAGTTGCAGATAATGAAGTGTATTATTAGTATCAATTTAGATTTTTACAAATATTTCAGCTTTCTTGTATATTTTTGCTTGTAATGTTATGACTTTATTGTCATAATATTTAGACTTTATTATCCTAATATTATAACCTTTTCCCAGCACGATTTTCCAAAAAGTGCTAATTTATTTCCAAAAATTTACCCTTGGGAAAATTACAACTTTTTTTCTAGTTAGAATTTTTTTTTTATTTTATTATATAATATTTTCACCTCATTCTCATAAAATTGCATCTTTTTTCTTTATTTTTGCTCATATTTCTGCTTTCTTCTGGTACATATTAGCTTGGAATAATATCCTATCCTAGTATTATAACCTTTTCCCAACCTGATTTTCCAAAAGTTGCAACTTTATTTTGGTTAGTTTCTCATATTATGACACAAAACCTTTTTCTTTAATATTTCAGCTTTATGCTACTCAAATGACTTTTTTTCTCAGATTATTATGAATTTATTCTCACAAAATGTCAACCTTTTTTCTCATTAGAACATGATTCTCATTCTCATAAAATTAGTTTATTTTTCCCCCATTTGTGTTTTATTTTCTTGTTGAATTTTATTTTTCAGAATAAAACTTGTTTTTAAAACCAACAGGTCGCACTTGGACATTAAAACATGGGTTTAAAAAAGTAGACGGAGCAGCCTGGGAGTACATTTAGATGGGTCGGGGCCTGCTTGTTGACAAGAGCATCTACTGTATGGAGTTGGAGTCGCATTCACGCACAGTCCCATTATAATGTATAACATCTGTGGCGGTCCAAATGTATCTGTGGCACGCCATCGTGTAATGGAAGCGCTGGTTCCACCATCAAAACTTTTTTCCACATTCCAAAAAATTCTGTACTTGTTTGCCAAACTGATGGCGCCCGTGCCGCGTCTGCCACTGTTGGGCGAGCAGGCTAACGCTAGCCTTGGTGTGTCGCCGCAGGATGACGTGGAGCACGACGAGCACTGCGCCGTGTGCAAGGAGGACGGCGAGCTTCAGCCGTGTCACAACTGCCCCCGCGCCTTCCACCCCGACTGCCTCCAGCCGCCCCTCAAGACGCCCCCCAGGGGGCCTTGGTACTGCCCCAAGTGCCAGAAGAAGGTAGGACAGCTTTCAGCCGCTTTAGTGGCGCATAGGGAGTGCTGGTCATGTGACCTGTAAATGCTTGTTTTGTGTGCAGGTTCTGAACAAGGAGAACATGTCGTGGCCTCACAACTTCGTGCAGTCGTACGTCACACATAAAACAGGTGAGTGTGGAGGTGTGTGTGTGAAGGCACGTGCACACGCTTGTTGGTGCCATGGCGTGCACATGGCACTAACAAGCGCGCATGTGCATACAGTGCGCCAGGAGGAGAAGCGGCGTCTGCTGCGGCGAAACAGCGAGCTGAAGAAGGAGTGCGCTCACCTGGAGGAAGAGGACAAGAAGCTCAACAAGACGCTGAAAGTAAGACCCCGCCCACCTGTGTGTACGTGTGTTTGCGTGCTGTGGCGTCTCACGTGCACCGTTTCCCCGTCGCAGCGCTGCATGGAGCGGCGGGACAGCCTGGCAGCGCAGCAGCGGGACACGAAGGCGTCGCTGGAGCGCCTGAAGGCCCTCATCAAGCTCATCCAGGTCACCATGACGACCACTGCCACCGTCGCCGCCTCGCTGCTCTCGCCGTCCTGGATCAAAAGTGGCCCCGCTGCCACCACGCCCCTCCAGCCCTCCCGTGGCCAGGATGACATCACCAACTAGCCCCGCGCCCACCCCACTCCCCTCCACTTCAGCGCTTTTCTTTTTTTGTGGAACAAAAGAAGCGAGAAGTATTTCTAAACACCTCCAGTGCTTACGAGATTTGAGTTTTTCTTTTTTTTTTATTTTCTACTTCATGTTGTTGGCCTTAATGTATTTCCTGTCCCTCATGCTCTAGTCTGCCACTCGTGCTCCAAGTGGCGCCACGTGGATGTGCACGTGCTTGTGACTTTTGCCAAAAAAATTCAGGATGAGGTTTGTTGTTTTCTTCAGTATTAATAGAGCTAAAGAAGAAAGTATTTAAGAGCAAAGTACACTAATTAGCATTTTTAGTGGAGAGTTTTTAGTATTTTCATTGATGCCTGAGATCATTGTACATACGTCGTCATCCTCATCAGTCGTGGTGCACAGACCAATGACCTTCAGTGACCTTGAGCAGCTTTGGTCACGTGAAGCGTGTGCGAGCAGATCAAACGTAAGAATCACTCTTATATGCCAAAAAAAAGTCCACGGGAAGTCATCATATCAACAAGCTTTTTGTTTTCCTACATCCACACTGCCTCACTCTGCTTGTTCTACACGCCACCAGGAGGCGCCACAAACACACGCAAGCGTGGCGCGCACGTCTTCCCGCCGCCGCCGCCGCTTGCCGACGAACAAATGCCTTCAGTGTGTCACGTGACCTATGACCGGGTCACTGCTCCAAACTACACGTAAACTGTTATGGACAAGACACGTGACGCATATCCACACACACAAACACACGTAACGTAACGTTCCTGCGTCCTGGTCCGTTGTGGAATCCTCTCCGGGAGAAACTGTGCAGTGATGAAACAGATCTATTTTGCTAGAGCACACCTTTGAACAAAGAACACTAAAAGTTGTTTTTTATTCTTTTATGGAGCAGCAAAAACAATACATGTGTCTGAGGCCACCAGGAGGCGCTGACGAGGCGAGCTCCAACGTTTAGTTGTGGTTGGTTTTGTCTTAAATATGCCAATGTAGTAGTTGACTTTTTTCTACCAACTTCTTACAAAAAAAGATTCATGAATAAACATTTCAACAACGCTTTCTGTGTGTGTGTCCTGTCCAACACCGACGCCTGCTGGACGCCTGGCGTATTGCAGCAAGGCGCGATTGTTGGGCTTCACCCACGTGACTTAAAGGCACTTCTGGGTGAGTGTACATGGTGTGATGCATGAAGACAAAGTAGTCGGTAACAAGACGATGGAAAAGCAGTGAAAGCTTATCTCAGCGTCAGACTTAATGAAAATGCTTATAACATGTCAGTTTGCCTACTTACACTTTTAGCCGGATTTTACACACCATTTCCGCGCTGCTAGACGCTAGCTAGCAAACCTAGCTTCAAAGCCCTCCATATTCCAATTCCGGGTGGAAACATTTCACAATACTGAGTTCCAACTTTGATTTTAGTATGAATTGAACTTCTTGTTGCTCATTGTATGCTGGAGCGTGTTTTACTCTGCTCCACAGCTGGATCACGCCAAAAAAGGTGGTCTGTCGGCATTTCCTCAACTTTTTTCCCCGTTGTGATGGCCAATCTCAGATTGGCAATCTGACTAACGGCGTTTTCCCAAATACACATTTGAACGATTTCCACATGCAAGGAAGGTGCCCTTTTCTACTTGAAAGTCTATCGGGCGCGTAAAAGTATACACTGAAGAATGGCGACATGGCAGTACCCGGATGTTCACCCAAAATGGCCATCTTGGCTATGTGGCGGTAAAGGATGAAATGACTACCTGGAGTGGTTGGAATTCACCAATAAAAAGGAGCGAAAGTAAATATCCGGGAGGTGCACAACGACATTAATGGACTCGTGACAAAGAAACTCATATTTTAACTTTCTAGTGTTTTTCATTTTAAAAAACTACGGGGGTTGGCCTGACCACGTGATGTAGTTTGCAGAACCGCAGCTAGATGTCGCCCTTGCTTACTTGTTAACAACGTCGGCGTCCTTGTGGTCACAGGACATTTTGTTGACACGACCTCGTCTTGTTTTGCTTTGGAGGAACAACGATTGTTTACCATGTGACTAGGTATGCTCTTGAATTTCACCACGTGTCTTTCTGTGGAGCTAGGAAAAGAAAATACTCCACTTTAGCCCAGCAAGTGAAAAGCAGTTTTTATCTGCTAGCTAAATGTGTAGTTCGCACTCCTCGTCACTGGGTGGTGGTCCTGTTACTGTCAATGGCACGAGGAAGAAATCGAAGTAGTTTAGTCAGGCGGGCCAGTATTGCCTGGAATAATTCCCATATTTCCTGGGAAGAAAATCCCGTTTTTTTTCTGGGAAAAGTTTCCTTATTTCTTTGGAAATTTGCTGTATTTTTAGAAAACATTTCCATACTTCCTGGGGAAATTTCCATTATTTATTTCTGGAAATACTGTATTTGCCATATTTTCCGGTAAAAGTTCCTTAGTTTCTCAGAAAAAGTATTTCCTGGAAAATTCCATGTAATTCCAGAAAATGTCCCCATATTCCCTGGAATAATTCACATATTTTTTGGCAATAGTTATTCTTCTTATTTCTTGGAAATGTTCCTGTATTCTCAGAAAAATACCTCTTGGTGGAAAATTCAGCATTTTGGAAAGATTTTCTGTTCCCCATATCTGCTGTAATTATTCCCATATTTTCCAAAAACTTTTCTCTTATTCCCCAGAAAAAGTTTACTTCATTTTTGTAAAATCTTCCATATGTTCTGAAAACGTTTCCATATTTTCTGGGAGAAATTCC
Organism: Dunckerocampus dactyliophorus; assembly: GCF_027744805.1. Taxonomy (NCBI): domain Eukaryota; kingdom Metazoa; phylum Chordata; class Actinopteri; order Syngnathiformes; family Syngnathidae; genus Dunckerocampus; species Dunckerocampus dactyliophorus. The sequence goes on along the minus strand of NC_072820.1, from coordinate 416,431 downwards.
ATTTGCTCTGTTTCTGAAATAGTTCACATATTTTTTGGGAAATGTTCCTTTGTTTCCCGGAATTTTCTCAGAAAAAAAATCTGTAAAAAAAAAATCCCTGTATATTCTGGAATTTTCCCCATATCTTCTGGAGTAATTCCCATATTTCCCTCCGCATTTTTCTCTCATTTCCCAGAATAAGCTTCTTTATTTCTTGGAAAATTCCCTTTATTTCCCAAAACATTTCCATATTTTCCAGTAGGAATTGTCGTTCCTGTGCAGTATATCCTGAAACATGTCACATATTTTCAGGGAAAAGTTCCTTTGTTTCTTGGAATTTTCTTGGAAAATTTCCTGACTTGTCGGGGGAAAAAATTCTGCATTTTGGAAAGATTTCCCGAAAATTCCCTGTATTTCCTGAAATTTTCTTCATATCTCCCATATTTTCCCCAAAATGTTCTAATTTCCCAGAAAAAGTTTCATAATTTCTTGTATTGTAAATTTCCTGTATTGTCTGAAAACGTTTCGATATTTTCTGGAAATTCCCTATTCCTCTTTTCAGACACATTTCACATATTTTCTGGGAAATTTTGCTTTATTTCCTGGAATTTTCTTGGCAAATTTTCTTGTGTTCTCTGAAAAATTCCAATTTCCTTAATTTTCTGAAAACCTAGACGTTCCGTGCACCAGAGGGGCGCGAGTGAGTTGTGACCTTTGACACGGCGGTGATGTCGCAGTGGGAATTTCCCTGACAAGGAAAAGCGAGCAAAACGGCGAGTCAGCCACGAGCCGGAAGGCCGGCGCTGACTCAGCTTGGAGTCGGATCAGAACCAGACCGCGAACGGAGCAACAGAAACCTCACGGCCAGTGACGCCGTTGGCCCCGCCCCCTTCTATGTGTTACCTTGTCAGTCATCAGATTACATGCTTAGCTTCTTCTTCTTCTTCACTACCTGACCCCCCCTCCCCATGATGATGTCATGGGGGGAACATTCCTTCCCACTGCCACATGGAAACATCAGCCAGACGTTCCTCATGGAGGTCAAACACAAGATCAAATATTTACTTCATTCCTACTGCTGACCTCTGACCCCACACAACTCCACAAATAAACCAACCAATCACACACACACGCACACACATGCACACACACGCACGCACACACACACACACGCACGCACACACACGCACGCACACACACACACACACACGCACACACACCAGGACAGATAGTCTGCAGTTTTCCCGGGTGTGGCGGGCATTGTGCTCATTGTAGCTCATTTAGCTAACATGTTGAAATGCTACATGCTAACATCTGCAACAATCTCCCTTATTATATATTATATATTTCTTGAAAAGTTCACATATTTCCCGGGAAAGTTCCCATATTTGTCCACATTTTTGGTGTGTTTTTTGCCCCACCTCTCATTTTCTGAACAAATCCTGTTATTTTTCATACTTTGTTTTTTTGTGTGTGGTATTTATTTTCAGAGAATAAAATCCATAAGTTTGGAAAGATTTCCTGTGTTTCCCACAATATTTTTTATATATCCTTTTATATATATATATATATATATATATATATATATATATATAAAGGACATATTTTCTGGTAGAAATTTTCCAAATTTTTATTCTCATTTCATGACCAGGGCCGCACGGTGGTCTAGTGGTTAGCATGTTGGCCACACAGTCACAGTCTGGAGATGGGAAGACCTGGGTTGGATTCTCCCTTGGGCATTTCTGTGTGGAGTTTGCATGTTCTCCCCGTGTGTGTGTGTGGGTGTGTGTGTGTGTGTTTTTTCTGGGTACTCCGGTTTCCTCCCACATTCCAAAAACATGCATGTTAGCTTCATTGGAGACTCTAAATGGTCCATAGGTATGAATGTGAGTGTTTGTCTATATGTGCCCTGCCATTGGCTGGACACCAGTCCAGGGTGTACCCCACCTCTCGCCCCAAGTCAGCTGGGATAGGCTCCAGCATACCCCCCCACCCTAATGAGGAGAAGCATGATGTATGAACACATGAGGTATGAGCACAAGATGTATAAACACATGAAGTATGAGCACATGATGTATGAACACATGATGTATGAACATATGAGGTATGAGCACATGATGTATGAACACATGAGGTATGAGCACATGATCTATGAAGACATGAGGTATGAATACATGATGTATGAACACATGATGTATGAGCACATGGCGTATGAACACATGACCTACAAACACATGAGGTATGAACACATGATGGAAGCATGTTCTGTAAGTAGCATGCTAATGTGATGCTAAGCGTGTTACTTAATGGCTTTAACGTGTTTTCCACATCAAAGGCTGCTAATGAACGCCACGCAGGACGCCATCTTGACTTGACTCGAATGAGGTCGTCGTCCGATTCCTCCATGTTGAAAAGGACACGTGTGTCGTCCGGAGACATCCCGCGCTAATTGCGGGGACGTGTCGGCCAGCAGCGCCACGGGGGCCGCTGGTCGCGGCGCCCCGGCCTTCGCTCGCTGATGAAGATGAGGAGCGAAACGATCTTTGCATGAGTCACATGACCTTTCCGTATTTTTAGCTCATCTGATTAGTGCCGCTGTCGATCCCGCTATCTGCGTAGGAGTGACGCGTGTGCTCATGTTGGCAGCAGATGTTTGGAGGAGGTTAGGGAGCAGGATGGAAGGATGGAAGGAGGGGAAGGAAAGGAACATAGCTGGGAAGCAGCGAGTGAGAAGGTGTGAGATGTTTATTTAGACTGAGCTCGCCAGCCGTTCGCTCCGAGATGGACGTCCAGCACCTGCTAATCATTGTTTACATCGCCCTGCTAAGCTAGGCTAACGCGCTAGCCGGCGGACGGCGTTCAAAGGAGGCGACGGCGGCGGCATTGTCGGCCTTTGCGCTGATCCTTAGGACAACACGCCCCGCCCACGCCTTTCACTTCCTGCCGCCGTGCCAAAGACCACATCACCTTCATCACCGACGCTCCTCTTCCTCCTCTCAGCCTCCTTTCTCTCACGCTGATGATCGCCATCACACGGCGTGGCGTGGTCGTGGTGACCCAGCTGACCTTCTTCTTGCGTTGTTGTTGAGCGTGAGGAGGAAGACGAGGGTGAAGAAGTCGGGCGTCCTGCACGTGGCGGCCACATGTTTCTATATTTAGACGCGTCTTCGCCTCAGAGTTGTCCACCATGACCTTGTGGACATGTTCATGTCAAACATCGGCGGCGACCTGTGAGGGACGTCTGGAGGACAGATGTTGGCGTCCGTCAGGGGACGGCGCGACCTCGGACCTCCGCGCCGCCGGTTCTGGGGGGGGTGGAGCCCGTCCTCCGCAGGTGTGACGCCTCAGTCCTCCACGGTCTTCTGGTGGGCTACATAGACTCCGCCCCCCCAGTGACTCAGCGAGACCACACAGAACCTGTGGGCCCGCTTCACGGTTCTGCTTCTCCCTCTTGTAAACACACTCGTGTGTGTGCGTGTCAGGAATGTTGCCATCCCAGAATATTCACGCTAACATAACGCTGCCTTCAGGAACCCTGGGAAATTCATTAGTCCCAAGGTGTGTGTGCACGTGTGTGCGTGCATGTGCAGGTGTGAGTGTGTGTGAGGAAGTGACACAATCCCAAAAGCACAAATGGCCACACCCACTGATGAAACAAACCAGGTGGTGGCTCCTCCCACTCTGGTGATGTCATGTGACGCCAGAGCAAGAAGTTGTCGAAGAAGTCTTGTAGAAGAAGGTTGCGTCATCATCATCATTAGCATGCTAGCATAACAGGAAGTAAGCGGCTGCTCGCTGCATGGAATGCCAACAATGTTTGTGTTGTGGCAGTTGGGGGGGTTGGGGGGGGCCAGCTTGAAAAATGGATGTTCACCTGCCGCCAGTGGATGTGAACTCAGCACAGCTAGCGGCCGCTCGCGGGCTAGCATGCTGAGCGGTGGCGGTTGCGGCCAATCAGGCGTGTGTTCTGGTTTCCTGTCAAGCTGTGAACAAGAAAGTGACTTTTACACGCTGCCATTAAACGCCACACGCTTCTATTTTTAGCACATCTGTCTGTGAGACAAAAAAGACAACCCCACCCCCCACCCCCACCAGCCCACCCAGCCTCAGCCCTCTGGCTCCTCACGGCGAGACGTCGTAATTAACGGCGGCAACCAGACGGGGGATTTTCATCATAGACTCCGCCCACAGAAACCCCCCCGTCCCTCTGCCAGGACCTACATCAGCCCCCCCCCCCACACACACACACACTTTTCCTTCATTTCTCATCATTAAATGTTGTCCAACTACGGCAACGATTAGCATCTCGCTTGTTCTGATTGGTTGCTGACGTCGGGACCAGGAGGCGTGGTCAGGTGTTTGGTGACCACTTGGACACGCCCACCGACCGGAGTGGCGGCGACATGCGGCGTCCATAAAAGTTTACAGATGGCGGCTTGTCTACTTCCTGTTGGGGCTGTTTGATGACACTGTAAAGCAAGCCCCGCCCCCTCGCTCTGTCGACTGCACGTTTTCTTGGCTCGTTTACAAACAGAAAGAAGCTTTTATTTGCTTTTCCATCTCGTCTCAGTCAATCCTCTTTGTTTACGGCGTGTTAGCATACGCGCTGCATTCACGTTACACCTGCGGGCAAATAGGCAAATGCTAAGGAATGCTAAGGAAGCTCAAGGTCACCTTCAGCCTGACTCCAGCGTGGCCACCGTGACATCACAACACACTGAACACATGAATGAGGCGAGTGTGGCGGCGGGACCGCCCACATGTCACATGCCACACACGCCCACACCTGTCGCTACATGGGGCTTTTTCCACGCAATCACTAGCTTAATGACTTAAATGCCACCATGAGGCCCTGCCCACATTCACACTTCCAGGAGAAAGTGCTCATTTTTAGTCATGTGGTCACTGGCTGAAGGTGTCGTGTAAAAAGGTTGTTGTGTTGATGCTAACAATATAAAGGTCTGTGTTAATGTTAGCATGTATATGTTAGCATGTAAGTGTTAACATATAAATGGTAGCATGCAAGTGTTAGTATTTCAATTTTAGCATGTTAATGTTATGATGTATATGTTAGTGGTAGCATGTAGGTGTTAGCATGTTAGTATTAGCATGTAAGTGTTATCATGTACCTGTATATGTTAGCATGTAAGTAATACCATGTAGGTGTTAGCATGTTAATGTTAACATGTAAGTGTTGTCATGTTAGTGATAGCATGTTAGTGTTAACATGTAAGTGTTAGTATGTTAGTGTTAGTATGCACTTGTTATCATGTACGTATTAGCATGTTAATGGTCGCATGCACTTGTTAAAATGTTAGTGTGAGTGTGTGTTAGCATATTAGTGTTAGCACGTGTATGTTTGCATGTTAGTGTTCACATGTATGTTTTAGCATGTAAATGGTAGCATGTAAGTCTTAGCATATATGTGTTAGCATGTTAGTGTTAGCATGTGGTGAGGCGCTTGCAGCAGCAGGAATGTGAAGGTGATAAAGGTTTTGTGATGGAAGGCAAATGTTGACCCTCAGCTCACAAAGAAACCAGCAGAAAGAATTTCTTTTCTTTTCTTTGCATCGCTGATAAAACCCCACGAAGACAAGGAAGACGTCACACAGGATGGCTGATTTGTGTGTGTGTGTGTGTGTGTGAGACAGCACCACACACACGCACACACACACACACACACGCTGTCAGCGCCCGCCGCCAAGACGCTCGGCGGCCTTGAGAACTTTCCAGAGTTCTGGAAGACGTTAGCAAGCAGACGTTGAACCCAACCACCGCCTGGAAGCAGTTCAAAGGTCACACCAGCGGCGTCACGTGACGTCTTCCATGACTGACAGCTACCGTTGAGTCACTGGGACGTCCCAGACGGGTGGAGATGCTTTGCTGAAACCCTGCATCCTCTGACCATGTGACCACACGTCACATGATCACAGGAGGCCTTAGTCACATGACGCTGGCGTGTGCAGGTAGACATCACGCTAAATGGGACTTGCTAGCATGATGTCATGCTAGCGGTAGCTGGCGCGGGTCCAGGCTGCTAAAAATAGATCTGTCAAACAGGAAGTGGAGATGGCGGCCATGTTGGACGTTGTTCATGTGCAGCCTGAACGGAATCACAGCACCGGCGTGAAGATGGCGGAGGAGGAAGTCAGCTGGAAAGAACATCTCGTTATTCCTTGATGACTCATCTTCTCGTTATCGAACATTAGCATCAGCGCTAACGCCATCAAGACAATTAGCATTAGCATCAGCTCACTGGTCACATGACGCAACACCAAAGCTCACACGGCAACCATTCCTCTTCCTCTTCCTCTTCCTCTTGCTCAAGTACAAAATGGACCAGAACAGAAGCTGAAGATGTTCCTCATGCAGATGCGTGTTTATGATGAACACATGACTTCATGTTCTGTGTGAACGTATGACTGCTGCTTTGGATTCGGGTCAGAGGAACCGGAACCAGGTGGAAGTGGAGGCTCAGGAGGGGCATTGTGGACTTCCAGGAGGCAGTAAGGAAGGAGGAGGACCACCCCGAGAAGGTCCAGCGTGGAGACGAGTCACTGTGAGTCACTGGTGTGGGCATCGAACGACAGTCGCAAGGCAGCGAGGCGCCAAGGATGGACAGAAAGTCCTGGAAGCTCACTGTCTACCTTCCTGCCTCCTCGTGCCGCCCCCTCATTCTGAGGCTCCGCCCCTCAGAGAAGACATCCTTCCCTCCCCTCGCTGGGACTCAGCAGAACCAGGACCACCTCAGAGCAGCAGCAGCAGCGTTGCAACATCTGGAGGTGCACGCTGCATGAAGTGAGAAGAGGAGAAGTTCTGCCACTCTGTAAGTTTCCTCACGTGGAGATCTTCCTCCTTCCTCACGGGAGCCAGCTTCTCCTCACACGCCTGCTCCTCTGCAGAAGCAAGATGATGTGCTCCAGCACGGCTCTCCAGGGGTTCTTCATGGCGCTCTTCCTGCTCTGCTCGCCCGTGCCGCACCACGGCCGACCCGTTGATGGCCTCAGCACCAGAATGTAAGTTCTTCTTCTTCGTGCGTGGAAGCCACCTGAGAAGGAGGTGCAGGTAAAGGTCAGGGTGTGTGTATGTGGTGGCCACTGGAGGTTAAAGGTCAAGTGTCAGGTTCCAAAGTGCCGTGCTGAGGCGGTTCCGGACAGGAAGCGGGAGTGTGCGCGGAGGTCGTCCATCACGGGAGCATCCGTGCTTTTAATCGGCCGATCTGGACCGACGCTGTTTGTGTGCTCGGACCGCTCCCGTGTTTGGTTCCCAGGCTTCCTGCCCTCCAACTCCGTATTTGTGTAGGACTTACTCGCTGAGTAACTCGATACCGCACCAAAGTACTCCCGCCACCGCGGGAAAGATAACAGCTCGGACCGCCGCCTCGACCCATCTGGTCGGAATCAAAGATCCTCTCCTCATGAGTCAGCTCTTCCTCTTCCTCCTGTCCAGCGGGGTTCCTAATCATATGACCAAACGGAATACTTGCATCTGATGCTGAGTGTGTACTGCTGTCCCACATCGTTACCGCTTCTTCTCTCCTTTTTAACCTCAATTGCAACCACTGCAAATATTCCTAACCAACATGGCTGCCACACCGCGTTATTCTTTTACACTAACGACAAATATACCTAACCAACATGGCCACACCTAACCAACATGGCTGCCACATCATGTTATTCTTTTACGCTAAGCAAATGTACCTAAGCAACATGGCCGCCGCACTACGTTATTCTTTTACGCTAACGGCAAATGTACCTAACCAACATGGCCGCCACACTGCGATATTCTTTTACACTAACCAAATGTACCTAACCAACATGGCCGCCACACTACATTATTCTTTTACACTAACGGCAAATGTACCTAACCAACATGGCCGCCACACCGAGATATTCTTTTACACTAACCAAGTGTACCTAACCAACATGGCAGCCACACCATGTTATTCTTTTACCAGCAAATGTACCTAACCAACATGGCCGCCACACCTAGATATTCTTTTACACTAACCAAATGTACCTAACCAACATGGCCGCCACACCGAAATATTCTTTTACGCTAACCAAAGGTACCTAACCAACATGGCAGCCACACCGTGATATTCTTTTACGCTAACCAAATGTACCTAACCAACATGGCCGCCACGCCGTGATATTCTTTTACGCTAACCAAATGTACCTAACCAACATGGCCGCCACGCCGCGTTATTCTTTTACACTAAAGGCAAATATACCTAAGCAACATGGTCGCCACGCCACACTGCGTTATTCTTTTACACTTAACGGCAAATATACTTAACCAACATGGCCGCACATTAACCGCAATTACACCCAACCAACATGGCCGCAAGCCCGAGTTATTCATTTACACTAACCGCAAATGTACCTAAGCAACATGGCCGCCACACCGCTAATTTACTCTTAACAGAAAACATACCTAACCAACATGGCCGCCACGCCACACTGAGTTATGCTTTTACACTGAACAGCAGATATACCTAACCAACATGGCCGCCACATGCTTTATTCTTTTATGCTCAACAGCAAATAAACCTAACCAACATGGCCGCCACATGCTTTATTCTTTTATGCTCAACAGCAAATAAACCTAACCAACATGGCCGCCACATGCTTTATTCTTTTATGCTCAACAGCAAATAAACCTAACCAACATCGCTGCCACACCAGTTATTCTTTTACAGCGTAAGGCAGAGGTGTCCAAAGTGTGGTGGCCCACAGGTGTTTTTTCATTGCCCTGCAGCACAAAATGGAAAAATCAGCAGTAATTTTAGAGGAAAAAAGTCAAAATAGAAGAGAAAAAAACTTGTCATTTTACAAGAATAACGTCGTAATATAATGAGGAAAAAATAACACAATTTTAGTGGCATAAAGATGAAATATTAATTTTAAAATGATGTTATTTCTTTTAAAGCCGGAATATTATGAAAACCAAACAAAAAATACATTTAAAAAAAAAGTTGTCATTTTTGGAGAATTTGTTTGCAAAAAAAGTTATACTACAGGAATAAAGTCAAAATATGAAGGGAAAAATGTTTAAATGAAGGGAAAAACAAATTTGACACAAATAAACTCTTAACAATATAAGTACAAATAATGTCATTTTAGGAGCATAGGGTTGAAATGTTATTGGAAAAAATGTTCTATTTTTTCAAGTGGAGTATCTTGGGAAAGAAGTTACAATATTACGGGAATAAGGAGTAATTCCATTACTTTTTTTTTTGGGGGGGGGGGGGGGGGGAACAGTGCACTTAAGAGCAAAAGTGTAAGTACGCAAGTGCACCCATTGGTGTTGTGTTGTGTGGTGTCTCAGGAGGCGCTCGGTGACGCACGCGCAGCTCATGCACGACAAAGGTCGCACGCTGCAGGACTTCAAGCGCCGGATGTGGCTGCAGGAGCTCCTGGACGAGGTCCACACGGCCGAGATCCGAGACCTCCCGCCCGACTTGGACCCCGGCGCCCCCGTGCACTCCAAACCGCCTGGGGCCACCAAAAACCTGCCCCTGGGTGTGGAGAGGGCGGAGGAGGAGGAGGGCGGCGGCGGCACCAACCTGCCCCAGGAGACGTACAAAGACGGCGCCCTCAAGGCTCCCGGCAAAAGGAAGAAGAAAGGACGCTCGGGCAAGAGGCGGGACGGGGAGAATAGGAAGAGGAGGGCGCGCTCGCTCCACGAAGCAGGAAGTGGTCTCCCGCTGGCGTGTTGGTCGCTCCTCCGGCACTTTTGAACGCTGTCTCTGACGACAAAGGTAAGCGGGTGAACGTTGGTGATGATGTTCTTCTAAACTGACCTCCGTGTTTGTCCTCCAGGAAGCGACGGACTCCTGAAGAGTTGGGAAAGACACCAGAAGATATTTATTGTGTGTAAAGTCATAGACTAGATCTTTTTTTCCTTATAATTTATTTGCTCTGTATTTATTTTCTAAATGTATATTTTTCTACCATCATGCACTTTAGACAAACGTTAGCTCACCTTCTTCGCATCCTCGTCCAAAGGTCACGTGGACGCCTCGTTTTGGTTTTGACACTTGCACTGAAGTCCCGCACAGATTAAACATTTAACTTTTGACCTCTCCATCTCCTGCCTGTCACTCCTTGCCAACAAAAAACAGAAATAACATACATGTACCACTGGGGGGCGCTGTGCCAAACTCTTCCGTTGCAATAAACGCAGCACCGGCGCCGCCAGCTGGTTTCTTTGGTACAGCATGGGGATGAGAAGTGTCGAGGGGGAAAGAACGTCAGCGTTGAGTTGCCAAAGTACGACGCATGGAGCCGACAAGTTTATTTTTCCGCACATCAGCGGGAAACAAGACGGCGCTTTTCCACTCCTGAAAGCTCCGCAGTCAACTTGTCAGCACTCCTCACAAGTTCCAACCACAGCATCACGACGCGACAAGTTGGTCTTGGCGGTCACAAAACAAACCAAGAAAGGTAATTTTATAGCAGCCAGGCGCTCTCTGGTGGTGGCGGCTGATAGGACAGCGCTTCATGATTACTTACTGTCTTCAACGATTTATTACTCTTTATTTTATATTTAGTATTGATTATTACTGCGTCAGTCTCTTCTCCCATATTAAATATTCATGTCTTATATCTATATCTAAAAAAAGGACAAAGAGACAAACATTGTTCGAGACGATTCACGAAATCAACAATATGGCTGCCAGCTGCAGTCCCGGAGGTGACCTGCCGGTGGCAGCATGGAGCCGTCAATTGGACCGTAGAAGAAGAAGCACACGCGAAGAGCAGCATGTCTCCGCCGGGAGGGAAGATAAACAGACCAAAAACAGTAAGAAATCCTCTTAAAATAAAATAAATGTCGGCATATATGTCTACCTACAGAAAGAGAAAACAATTTCTTCTTCCCTGCTCGCCCTTTTGTGGTTTTAACGCTGATAACACATAAGACAGTCGTCACGGCAGTTAGCTAGACTGCTCACATAAACAACGAGCAACGGACCTGCAGGTCTAGTATGGCCAAGATGCTGAAAAAAAGTGCTTTTATTGCATTTTCCCAAATAGAACAAATGTTTCACAAATCACAAACTGTGTTTTTATGAACCTTTGGGGTCTGAAGATTAATCCAGTCCAGATCTGAGAGGTCTAGGTCTAGTGCAGGGGTGCTCACACTTTTTAGCCTGCGAGCTACTTTTAAAATGAAAATATGAGTATGTATTTCTGTAGGTTATACATACATATCAGGAGTGCACGCACTTTCTCAGCATGCAAGTACAAGTCCAAATGATCTACCTCTTTCTATAAAACATATAACATATACAAAATGTAACCAGTAAACTGAAATTCTATTGTAAATATTCATGATTAGTATTTCACATTCACATGTTCAAAGTTTCCAGGTCATCAAAGTAGTTGCTATCATAATTCACTTCAATATGGAAATAAAAATCATTCCACATAAGTCCTAAATAGTTGTGTACTAGTGAGTGAGTACTGCTAATATGTCACATTAGCTATGTAACGTTCATTAGGGCACACACTTCATGTATTACATCCAGTTAGCATTTGCTAGCAAACATTACTGATATACAAGAATGTAAAATGATGATGCAAAAGACAATGCAGCCCAAGTCAAGGCAACATATTGAAAAGGTTTCACCAATGGGCACATTTTTAATGTCATCATGAAATATTAGTTTAAGAAGCCAACGTGTAGAAAACACTGATTTCTGTAGTAGAGTTCATGACGCCAAGCAAAGCCAGTCAACAATACACTTTTTTTCTACGTAGCTAGCCGCTACAAGTGAACAGATAACTTTAGTTGTAGATACAAACATCTTGGAGCAGAGTTAGTTCATCCATAATCACAATCATAAAGATGAAAGTTGCATCTTTGTGTTAGCTTGAAACGCTGCGGGGGAGCGAGCGCCAATCAGGAGGGGAGCTTAATGTCAGCTGACTGATGTCATATGACAACTACAAAGTGACGTTTACACGATCTACCGGTAGCTTGCGATCGACATAATTTCCACCCCTGGTCTAGTGGTTTTCGGAGTGGGCCAAGTCTAATATGGACTAGGTGCTAAAAAACACATCTAAATGTGCCTTTATTACATTTTCGCAGGTAGAGTAAATGTTTCACAGTTCACAGACTGTTTTTTTATGAACCTTTGGGGTTTGTACATTAATACAGTCCATATTTGAGAAGTCAAAAACTTAGTGGTTCTCAAAGTAGACCAGGCATAATATGGACTAGTGGTTGAAAATGTAGAAAGTGTACCTTTATTGCATTTTCACAAATAGAATAAAGGTTTCACAAATGGCAAACTGTTTTTATGAACCTTTGGGGTCTGTAGATGAATCCAGTCCAGATTTTAGAGGTGGTCTAGGTCTAGTGGTTTTCAAAGTGCACCAGGTCTAATATGGACTGATGTAGGAGCTGGCCAAGAAGCTTTTGAAGCGGCGGCGACTTCTAAGGCGAGAGAAGAAGAAGCAGCAGCATCAGATCGTCGGCGCCGTGGTGGACGGGGGCCTCATCACCATCCATCACCTGAAGAAGAGGAAGTCAGTCACAGCATGTTAGCTCACAAAGTGACCCGCGTCTTTATTTCCAAGGCTTCTCACCGTCTGACTTGTTCTTCAGTACCAGTCCAAGAGCCAACATCACTTTGTCTGGAAAGAAGAAGCGGAAGCTGCTCAAACAGCTGCAGCGCCTCCACAGGGACAAGGCCGGAATGGAAGGTAAAACAGGTAGCTTAGCATCACACTGAGGTTCTAGAACATGCTAACAGTAGTTTGTGGACTCCGCGTGCGTTTTTGTTGTCCAGTGGAAGCTGCAGCTTCTCCACCAAAGAAGACGACGACAACGTGCGATCCAAACCAGGAGAAGAAGACAAAAGGCTGTCAGGACGTTGACATGGTCGACGTGGAATAACTGATTGGTTGTTGTCTTGGACTCCCAGCATGATTGCTTGTTTACCTGGAAGACATGACAGCAAACGTTGAATAAACATCATACATGTCATGTTGAACCTGAATACATATTATAAATATATTTATGTTTCAAATGAAGACATATGAATATGTAATTGCCAGGAAATAAAGCCTGTATTATTTTTAGCATAAATGTTTTCTTTGTACTGCCATGAAATGAAAAGTTGATGACTGTTTTTGTTTCTAAATGCATTTTTACGACTTGGAACGCAAGTGAACCTGCCCACATTATTGTTCCAAATCACAGCAGCCTCCCTCCCCACTCCCTCCCGCAGGACAAAGACTAAAATGGGTCAGCTGGTCGGTACCAGCCAGCTTGGAAGGTTGCTTCTTCATCCAGACGCCAGCTGCCGGTTTGGCGTCCTCCCTGTCCGTTTGCGGGTTAACGCGCTGGTTCCGACGGGCAGACGCTTTCTGTCGTGGGCTCGGGATGGAGGCGGCTGCTGGGCTCCTGAGGACGGAACCGCTGTGAGGACGACACTGCCGCGCCAGAACCCCATCAGGTGTGTGCGTTTAGAGCCGGTTGAGTGTACGGTACCAGTGCCGGACGTTTGACGTCAACAAGCTCACGAGCCCCGAAATTCCAGCGCGATTTGAAGCAATTTAAGCAAGGCTGCTCTTTGTTGTTGGATTCTTCCATTCTTTGTCAGGCTGGCTTCATCCAAACATCTTTGTAGCTTTTCAGTGTCGGTTCGGGAGCAATGCTGGTTCCGAGAAATTCAACAGGAAGCTGTTGTAATTATGAAAGTAGTCATCTCCATGCAAGCTAGCTATTTAGCTAGCAACATTACCGCTCGCGCTGTCATTTATTCCTTTCAAATGTGCATTTTTACAATATGTATTTAGTGTTATATCAGTGGAGTTTATCTGCTGAGACAAGGTCCATCTGAGCTTAGTAGTTAGGACAAACAGAACCGAGATAAGGACAATTAATGCAGTCTAAAGTCCTGTTCTGTGGACTTTAGGACTGAAAGGTTCTTGGTTCCTGAGGAGGAGGTGTGTGTTCTGTTCTGGGGAGTTCTTCTTTTCTTTGGTCTCAAAAAAGGACGGAATCTTTTTCGATGTTCTATTTTTACTCCATTTGCTCTCCTCCTGTCCTCACGTGCTGGCTCTACCTTGTGTTGGCGTCCCACAGGGCTCAGGGGAAACCGCCAATGCTAATGCTAATATTAGCGCTGTCTTTGTCTTTATGTCGGCAGTTCCTCCTTGAAAGACTTTCCAGAACATTCGTGGACCTTCTCCCGCCATGACTCGGGCACTCCTAAGTATGCTGGGCCTGGTTGCGTTTGCGGTTGTGGTGGGGGCGGAGCCAGACACGTGTTTCTCCAGACAGCACCAGGGCGCCATGGTCAACATCCGACTGGCCTTAAACAGAACGGGCGGCGCCATGGAGGCCCGCGTGGTCCGCTCTGAGCAGGACTGCGTCCTGGCTTGCTGCTCTCTGCAGGTGAAGCCAGGTGAGTTGACGTGATGTGACATTGACGAGTTGAGTCTCTTGATGACGTTGTTTCCTGTTTGCGCAGGTTCCAGGTGCAACATGGCGATCTTCAATGCCAACAAGAGCGGCGGCGAAGACAACTGCTTCCTGTTGCACTGCCCCCGCGAGCAGGACTGTCCACTGCGGGCTCAGCTGGGCGTGCGCACCTACGATATCTACAAAGGTCCCCCGAAGCGCCGCCGTCGATGCTTTGTGCTAATTTTAGCAGGATGTTGTGTTAAAATGTTCTTCTGCTCAGGCGTGCTTCATGCGGCCACCGTCAGGCCTGTTGCCGTGACAACGACCACTGCACCGCCACCCACTGCAACCGCCATGCCCACCACCGCCGCTCCCACCACAATGCCGTCCGTCACGTCCACGCTCACAAAGAGACTGAACAAGACGAGCAAGAAGCAAAATAAAACAAGCAGGAAGGGGAAAGGTCACGTGACCGTGCACGACACAACCACGGCCGCGGTGATGGTGAGCCAGGAGGCGCTCACGATGACCTTGACTCCTCCCACCACTTCTTCTTCTACTACAACTCTTCCTACCACTGGTTCTGCTACCAGTGTGGCTCCTCCTACTACTGCTACTACTACTACTTTGGCTCCTCCCACTTCAACTTCCACCACCTCCATGGCTCCTCCCACCACTACCATTTTAACCGTGGCTCCTCCCACCACCACCACTTCGACTGTGGCTCCTCTCACCACCTCCACTTCGACCGTGGCTCCTCCCACCACCTCCACTTTGACCGTGGCTCCTCCCACCACCACCACTTTGACCGTGGCTCCTCCCACCACCACCACTTTGACCGTGGCTCCTCCCATCACAACGGCCTTGATGACAGTGGCCCCTCCCACCACTCCTCTGCACACAACTTTGGCCCCGCCCACATCAACAAGCACAGTGTCTGCGAGTCTGGACGCGGTCATCGTGCCTCACGGTGATGTCCAGACTGACACCGCCCTCCAGAACAGGGGCATCAGTCGGGGCAAAGCGGCAGCGACGGCAGGGGGGGGGCTGAGAAGCGGCATGGTGGCGTTCATGGTCCTCGGCATCGCCGCACTGATGGTAGCCTTGGCGGTCGGCGGCCGCAAGGCGATGGAGTCGTTCGATAGACGCCATTACACCAGGCTGGAGCTCAACGACCTGCACTACGACGTGTGACACCCGCCCCCAAACCCCCTCAAAGGGGCGTGGCCAGAGGAAGACAGACGCGTGACATCATGCCAATCAAAGATGAGGTGTCACTGGTGACTACAGAGGGACTGTAGAGACTAAAGGAGGAAAGAGCAATATTTTGGTCCTCAGGAAGCTTCTTAAAGAATCAACTTGCATGTCTTCTTTTTACACTTACACCACGCAATTCTTTACTCGCGGGTGT
Organism: Dunckerocampus dactyliophorus; assembly: GCF_027744805.1. Classification (NCBI taxonomy): domain Eukaryota; kingdom Metazoa; phylum Chordata; class Actinopteri; order Syngnathiformes; family Syngnathidae; genus Dunckerocampus; species Dunckerocampus dactyliophorus. The sequence goes on along the minus strand of NC_072820.1, from coordinate 400,617 downwards.
ATTTTCAAATGAGTCTTTTCCTAGTCGAAACACACTGGCGTGCACCGATACGACGTGCACTGTTTTGCGTGCACTATTTTGCTACCTGTTTGTATGAAGCTGCTTTAGCGCCGTCCAGCCGCCAGGTGGCAGCAGCAGGCTGCATCACTTCTCGTGTTATTTTTGTGATTTCTGTGGGTTTTTTTCTTGTTTGTTTTTCACTGCGTTTTGGTTTTGTTCTCTTCGTCAAGCGATGCTTAGGGTACATTTGGAAATTGATGCTTTTTTTCTTGTAACCATTAAAAAAAATGTGATTTTTGGAAAGGCCTTGTTTGAGTCCACATACATCACATCTGAAACACCTTTTGACCTTAAAGGGAAATATATATATGTGTGTGTGTGTGTGTGTGCGTGTTTGTGTATCTGTCGTATAGGATGATTATGCATGAGGTAATGTTATAATGTTGGTAGAGATGTTTAGAGGAAGTTGGCATTGGATCTCCTGTTTGTACACTGGGAGAGAAAGTAGTCCCTCTGGAATGTGACTGCGTTTTCCTCCGAAGCGGCTAGCGTGTCATTCCCCCTGCCTGGGATGCCCTTTCCTCTTATTTTGTCACATTTAAACTTAAAAATTGTGTGGCGTTTCCGTGCCGCAGCATTATCTTTGCCTGTGGAGGCGTTCAGTCGGAAAACCGACAATAGCGCGGCGGAGGAGGAGGCGCAGGGATACGGCGGAGGTGCAGCAGGACAATGTGAGCTTGGAGAGTTAACGCACTTCGCAAGAAGAAGGAGAAGAATCTTCACAGCCATCATGGAAGTGCAATAATTCTACAAACATTGGACTTTGGCAGAGCAGCGTCTTGCTCAAGTGCACTTTTGAGGCCGACGAAAAGCGGCGGCGGGCGCGATGGGCAGCGAGCGCTGAAAAGAAGCGGCTCCAGGGCCAAGAAAAGAGAGAAAGATGGGTGTCGTGTTGCGGACGCTGTTGTTTTCTACTTTTTGTTTTCTCGTACGAGGTGAGTTGCTTTCTCGCCGCCTTTTTTGCTCTTCTGTGCCGTCAAAGTGCACCCAGGTGTTGTACGCTAGTGGCGTGACTGTGATTAATCGCGGTTACGTTGTGGCCAGGCCCCAGTTCGGGCTCTAGTTTGTTGGGAGCCGAGCTAACGTTAGCTTAGCTAAGCTAGGCTAGGCTCCACTCGGCTCGTGCAGCTGGAGCACGACTAGCTTAACCACAAATACCCCGTCTTAGCCAATTTAAGTGGAAAATATTCATGCTCGTCCCAAGGCCCCTTCTTCTTTTCCAACTTGAGTTTTTTTCTTACTCTCCCAACATTTGATAGTTTCACACACTCTTGTGGACTTTACACAACATCGGAAAGTTACACGAGAAGAAGAAGAATACTACACGACAATGTTTACTTTATGCTAGGGGTGTCACGAGACGAGACTGTCTACGAGAAAGAGACTAGATTTTAACTTTACTTTTAATAAATGCTCAATGACAAAATATAAAAAGTAAATGACAATATATTGCAATCTACTAATATCATTTCTACTATTCTGCACTCTGTGTGTATGCTAGCGGCCCCGTCTCCACCCCCCCAAGACAAAGACACTTTATGACGGACAAGAGGGCTCACTCCTTTCATGCCGTTGTTCTATGGAACAAACGCGACAAGGGGCTGAAAGTGATGCACGGAGTGACCTCTCCTCCTGCCTGTTTGGAGGTGGGAGACGAGGAAAACAGTCACGCATGCACATGGCAATGTATTGATTGTCCACGTCCCAGGCCTGGTGCCCACGAGACGCCAATGCCAAGTGCTCATTTGCATAGTAATGTCGTAAATGTCTGTTCAAGTACTCACTTTAAATGAAAGTATTATTCACCTCTTCCATGCTGGCAACGCACTGTCCGGCGTAACTCTTTAGATGTTGGAGAATGAGGTCTTCACGCCGTTCGTTGGTATAGAACACATGTGTCAAACTTGTGCCCTGGAGGGCCGAGATGCTGCAGGTTTTCTCTTCAACCAGTTTCTTTAGCAGGTGATTTAATTGATGAGCTCCTTCCCTCAAACTGAAGGTGTTGATCATTAAAATCACCTGCTTTAGTGACTGGCTGGAAAGAAAACCTGCAGTGTCTCGGCCCTCCATGGCACCAGTTTGACACCCCTGGTATAGAACATCATGTTGTCTTACCCCGCAGGTGCGCCGCTCCTCTTGTACGCCAATCGGCGGGACCTGCGGCTGGTGGACGTGGCCCGGGACAAAGCTAACGCGACGGTTGTGGTTGGGGGGCTGGAAGACGCCGCCGCTGTGGACTACGTGTACTCTCTGGGCCTGATCTATTGGAGCGACGTGAGCGAGGAGGCCATCAAACGCACCGTTTTCAACCAGTCGGGCGGCAGCGCCGTTCAGACGGTGGTCCCCGGGCTGGCCTCCCCGGACGGGCTGGCCTGCGATTGGCTGGGCAGTAAACTCTACTGGACCGACTCGGAAACCAACCGCATTGAGGTGTCCGAGCTGGACGGATCATTGAGGAAAGTTCTCTTCTGGCAGGAGCTGGACCAGCCCAGAGCCATCGCCTTGGACCCGGCACGAGGGTGAGTGTTTTTTTTGTCTTCTCCTCCTTGACACCGCCAGTCCATCACAGGTCGCGCTGTCGTAACTCATGTGTCCAATATTGTTTACACCACGAGGTCGGGTTACAGGGTCCAGAGTACCGAAGGCGAACACTCACTTTTTTTTGCAAATGTTGATCCGAAATCGGAGGAGACTGTCATCATCCAGCGAGCAGGAGGATTTGGAGAGGGAGGAGTGAGTTGTGTTGTCCAAAATACAGTCAAACCTGTCTTAGCGGCCACCTTTATAGAACAACCACCTGCCTATAGCAGCCACCGAAAAATCCCCCGCAGCGAATGTACATGTTATAGACCCTGTGTATAGCAGTCACCTGTCCAACGCGGCCAGCGGCCACCCATTTTGTCTCCCTTGGTCAATATCTGACCGCATATAGCGGCCAAATTACCGACTCAAGTAGAAGCTTCATGCATGAAAAAGTTTGGTTTTTCAATCAATGAAGCCGTCGTGTGTAGACTTTAATTACTGAGTCCTAGCTCAGTCACAATCATTCACAAGATCCACACAAACTGTCAGTTGTTCCACATAAAAAAGCCGTCTTCTTTTGAGCTTGCTATTTCCTGGTCAAACATGTAACTTTAAGAGCATTTGCACCAAAACATTACCGCAAAGTAGGCTGGGAACAGGACGTGCTCCCAGCGACGCTACAATAAAAAAAAAAACATACGCTAGCATGCATGCGGCAGCGGGAGCAAAACTGAGTTCGGTTGTACTTAAATGAAGTATTTTAGAATGTACTCACGTTATTTTTCATCAATCCTCATCCACAAATCCATCAAAGTCCTCATCTTCTGTATTCGACACAAACCAAGCCGTCTTCTTTTCCGTTCGCTACTAGTCTGTTAACTTGTCAGTGTTATTCAGCTCCGAAGCAAAGAAGGAAACTTCTCCTGTTGCTTCTGCCAACTTTATTTATTGAACGCGGCCACCAGACAGCAGCTCAGAACACACACACATCTCTCAGCATCGTCTCTCCTTCCTGCTTGCCCACAAGGCAAAGGTTAAACAAGCCCCACTACATAGCTGTCCAGCCAATGCCTGTAAGAAATGACACCGTTTATTTCCTGGTGTGCACTGGTCAATACTGTAATGCCGCTTGTTGTGGGGAAGGAGAGACTCACGTCGCCGATGCACTTTAATGGCTTTATTAACAGCGGAGAACACTGCAGGACTTTACATCCACGCCAACATAAACACACTTCCCAACTCTCTCCAAACTCACAGCTAGCACTGAGCCTAGCTTTCCTGCTCGGGACGCCCACTGTCACTTCCTGATGAACTAAAGCTGTAATGACACTCTGCCGTATAAAAAGTAAAATATTAAAAACAAGCGTAAGACATTACTAGCACAGCTTTGTTCTGTGGGTGGTGGATATATTCTATCAGTTGTTATTATTAAGCCTCTAGCTTCCTTTTAGTAAGTAAAAACCTTGGCTATGATTGCACTACATTGTCATGTAGACCTACAAAGTACACTTGGAAGAACAAGAGGTGAATAAATGTATTGCAACTGATGTGAAACTGATGAGGAGTAGGATTAAATAAGCTTTGCTTCTTCCTACTCCTTTTTGGACATGCAAAATTGTGAATTGTACTATGTGATGTGCTACTGTTTGACTCATATGCATGTTCAGGATGAATTAAAACCATGAACCATGATAATAACAAGCCTAGTAGTGCTGTACAACTTTTATCCGCAGTCCGCAGTGCCCTCTACTGGTCAACATTATTATTATTATCTTTTTTTCCTCTACTGGTCAACATTCAAACTGGACGCCAACCTGTCTATAGAGGCCACCTGTCTGTAGCGGCCACTTTTGCAGACTCCTTCTAGTGGCCACTATAGACAAGTTTGACTGTACTCTCTTTTTTTGTAGTTTATTCGCTTGGCCGTCCGGTCCTTGATGGACATCCGTGAGGACTTCGACCGCTTCTTGTATTGATTCTGAACGAGAAATCTTGCCGCATTTTTATCTTGAGACACCCCTACTAATGAATTGTGAATCAAGTTTTCACTCATTCATATAGTCATTTATTTGAATGGTTTTTATTATTTTACTTTTTTATTGTTTAAAATACCATTTTCACTTGATTTTTTTTCTTTTTGTTGTTGTATATAATCTTGGGTATATTGTAAATCACCCCGCTACCTCTTTTTTTAGACTACCGTGAAAAAAAAAAGCAAAACCCAAAAAACACAGTACTTCCGGGCATTATGAAGTTAATTTTTAAATTATTAAAACTACTAATTATTACCTTTTAAAAATGAACATTTGATTTAATTCATAAATAAATTAATGTAATTTAATTGTTTAAATGCCATTATAAAAATTATTGATTTATTTACAATTTATTTAAAACTATTTGAAATGCATTTAAATAACAAATGTATGTAATTAATAAATTAAATGTCGTTATTACATTGATTTATTTAAAATTAATTACAATTTATATTAAAAATGTGTTTAATTCATAAATGAATGAAATGTCTTGTGTTCTTTATGCTATGGTATGAAATACGCAACCTTTTGAAATTTAAAACAGACGTGTATATGTATATGTATATGTGTATATGTACTTCAATATACTTCAGGGTTTAAAATAACTTCATGATTCAATGATTTGTCTATTTAAAATGTATTTAGAAGGAATTCATGAATGAATGAAGAATGTATTGAATAAATGAATGAAATGTCTTGCATTCTTTATGAAATAAACTACTACCTTATTTCAAATTTACCAGGCACATTAGGTGAATTTGCACCAAGTATTTGTATCGGATCGGTATCGCCGATACCAGCCTGAATTTGACACTGTATCGGATGGGAAACGAAACCAGTGGATTTGTACATCACTGGTCGTTGCTACTTTGCTGGCTGCTCCTGTTTTGATGGAACACACGTGTACTTTGTCCTTATTGATCACAGTGTCCAATTCAATACACAATTCTTTCCACTGATATTGCACAACCCGTGTGTGTGTGTGTGTGTGTGTGTGTTTGTGTGTGTGTGTGTGTGATTGCGTAACACTTTTCAACCATGTGGAGTTGATCTCGTTCATGGACATGTCTTTTGTGTGTGTTTTGTCGGGCTGATACCAGCACAAAAAAACAATTGACGGATAATATAGGCCCGCATCTATAATGTCATATATCCAGGCAGTCCATTCCAGACTCCGCCCCAGCACATCCAGCCAGCAGCGCCTACCAGTGATGTGCGATACCACCGATTTAGTTTCCCATCCAATACCGTGTGAAATGACTACTGAAGTATCCGAAGTATTGATATTTTTGTTTGAGAATGGATTTTAGCGCATGGAGAGCTGGCATCAGAAGTATTGATATTTCAGTATCATGATCACAGCCACAACAATAGCATGTGCTAACGTGCTAACAGCGTAGCAAAGAGTCGGAGCGATGTCAGGTGGTATTTTTTGTTAAAAGTGGGGGTGGGGGGCGAAGACATGGTGGCACGGAACTGGGGAAGTTTAATACCGCCGACCTCATCGTGCATTTCAAGTAGCGTGACACGGGACGACAAGAAGTCATTAGCTGGAAGAGAAAAGGGCCAGCTCCTCAGGCCTTTTCTAACATTCCTCCCTACAAAATAACTCAAAAGTGTGTACTATTTGTGCCAATATTGGTATTTGCTGATAGGCAAGGCTGCAGTGTAGGCTTGCAACAACAACAACAGTGATGTGGAATGACATCAGGAGTTTGGTGAACTTGCTTGTTATCTTGTTGATGCTAATGTGTCAGGTTAGCATAGCGGAGTGCATGGGAACCACTGCCGTTCAGCCCGTCTCTCCCATCCCAACACGCAGTTTCATGTACTGGACGGACTGGGGTGAGGTGCCAAAGATTGAGCGGGCCGGGATGGACGGGACCAACCGCTCCATCATCATCGACAGAGACATCTACTGGCCCAACGGGCTGACGCTGGACTACACCCAGCAGAAACTTTACTGGGCCGACGCTAAGCACAACTTTATCCACCGCTGTGACCTGGACGGCACCAACAGGTACCGAGCAGCACCAGTGCTGCGCGTGTGTGTGTGTGTGCGCGCGTGCGTGTGCTGATGCAGGTGTTGTGATGTGGTGTCAGGGAGGTAGTGGTGAAAGGAGAGCTGCCCCACCCCTTCGCCCTCACCCTCTACGAGGACACGCTGTTCTGGACCGACTGGAACACGCACTCCATCCACTCCTGCATGAAAGACAATGGCGGCGTGCAGCGCGTTGTCCACTCGGACATCTTCTCGCCCATGGACATCCACGTCTTCAGCCCCAAGAGACAAGCCCAGCGTGAGTGTGCGCGTGGTGCCGCATGTGGCCGTATTACGATGACGGTGTTAAACTATTTGTTCATCTTGCGCAGTCGGCACGCCATGCTCCTTGAACAACGGCGGCTGCTCTCACCTCTGCCTGCTGTCACCTGACCAGCCCTTCTACCAGTGTGCCTGTCCCACTGGAGTACAGCTGCTGGAGGACGCCAAGACCTGCCGAGACGGTGAGTGCACGCCTGGCAACGCTAAAACATTCAGACTGTTTCCCTACTGACAAGAACACTTCAGACTATTTCCCTAGAACCTCCACACCTACAGTATTGTCATTGGCACTGATCATTCACACCACACGTACAGTAATCCCTCCTTGGTGAAGGATAGAACCACAATAAGTATTAATAAAATGAATATTTTCATACTTATGGCATAGAAAACCTGTTTACACTCCTATTACCCAGTATAGTAGACATAATAAGAGAAAATAAGGCATATAAGACATAGAAAACCTGTTTACCACCTTCTAAACACACTTTTTAACATGATTAGAGCCCTCTAGACATAAAATAACACCTATAGTCACCTTTATACTCCTATTACCCAATATTGTAGACATAAGAGAAAATAAGACATATTACACATAAACAAGATAACAGACACACATGTTAGTTCTTTTATTTTTTGGTCTGGACATCATACTTTTGCCATTAAAGTGGTGGCTTTAAATGACTTTACACTGGTATTAGCCAATATAGTAGACAGAATAAGAGTAAATAAGCCATGTCGAATGTAAAAAAAACTCCTGCTGGAGCAGGGTCACAGTGAATGTGTCCACTAGGGAACCGCAGTGAAGAGTCTAGTGCCTGTCTCACTGAACAATTATTGACACCTAGTGGCCAATGTAGAATACTGCATACACACTTCCAATGCTTCTTCTGCCTTTTCAGTTCATTTTTCCCCCCCCTAAATTTTGCCTAATTGTTTTGTACACTGCCTTGGGTTTTGCACAGTATTGCACATAACAAACCAGTGTAGGCCTCGGAATGGAGTGCACAAACAAAGCTCCCTACACGTCGCTGACTCAACGTTTTTACATTATTTTTTTTAATTGAGTGCATCGGCTAAATAACCCGCCATGGGGCCAAAGAAAGTTGAAGGTGGCAGCAGTTTGATAAAGAAGGTGAGAAAAAGACTGAGACTAATGGCAAAGTAGCAAGATGGTGTCTGTCTGGCACCGCAAGTCTGCTTCCATGTCTTTCAGCTTGTAAGTGCGCGCTTGTGTACTTGCACTTGCATGTTTCAGTGTGAAAGTGCACACTTGGGTAATTTCACTTAATGTGTTGGGTGTATAAGTGCACATTTCCACACTTGCACTTAGTTTTCTCAGTGTGAAAGTGCACACTTGCATACTTACACTTAGGCTGAATCCCAGTTCTACTCGTTAGCCCTGCCTCTTTGTCTTACCCCTTCCCCTACCCCTTAAAAGAAGAAGAAGCCACTCAGAAATGACATCATCACCCTTCAGTGCTTGCTTGCTGTGACATAGGCAGATGAGATCATGAAATGGTTCGTAATACGTGTTTCCTTCCATAAAGTAAGGTGCACACATTTCTACTTGATTTCAATGTTATATAGCCCACCTCACACCTTTTTTTTAACATTTATTTATTTTTTTTAATAAAAGGCACACATTTGTACAATCTGTTAAATATTTATTGCAAAACAACAAACAATTGTAATAACCAGCACACAAGCAGCACTGTAATGACATTTATAAATAGAAAATGTAGCAAATATACATATGAAATAGAAATAACATCACAGACTTCATCAACAAATGTACAGTCAAACCTGTCTTAGCGGCCACCTGTATAGAACGGCCACCTGCCTATAGCTGCCCCTGAAAAATCCCCCGCGTAAAATGTACGTGTTGTAGACCCTGTGTATAGCAGTCACCTGTCTAATGCGGCCAGCGGCCACCCATTTTGTATCCCTTGGTCAATATCTGACCGCATATAGCGGCCAAAATACCGACTCAAGCAGAAGCTTCATGCACGAAAAAGTTTTGTTTTTTAAGCAACGAAGCCGTTGTGTATTACTGAGCCCTAGTTCGACATAAAAAAGCCGTCTTCTCACTTTGCAATGCCGCCCTGAAAAGATTCAATTACGGCCAAAATGGTAATCTTCCCACTTTGCAATGCCGTGAATAAAATAGCCAAAACACCTGAATAAAACATCTAAAATATCACTTAATTGCCGACTAATTAGAGATTAGAAGCCCATTCAATAAGAAAGGAGCGATGGTATTGTTAGTTTACGACAATCTTCGCACCTCCTCCGCACTCAATTGTTCACGCACACACCCAGTCATGACTGCTTCACGCGTATCCTGTACATATATCCTCGGGCTCGTTCACTAAAATGTTTATTTCTTGCTTTTAAAATTGTGTTTAAAACAAAAAAATCAAAGATGGAAATTTGTGACGTTCTGCAGGACAGGAGCGAGCGTCCCCTGTCCTGCGCTCTTATTTGGCGGGCTGCGCCTTCTCCGGGGAGGAAGAGGCAGCCGCTTCATGCCTGGTGGCTGCGCAGCTGCGGTCAATTAACATTTGTGGCGGATAAAAGGCCAGCGCCGTCGAATGTGCGGCGCTGGTTCATTGTTGTTATTGATATTACTAGTTTCCTCACCGGAGCTGTTACCTAGATTTACCTACCTGTTTATGTGTCAACAGAGCATTTTCCCCTATGTCTCTTGGTTTTGCTCCAGTCTTTTTGTGAATACATGTTAATATGTGTACGCACAAATTCAAAATGGCCGCCAGCCTGTCGATAGCGGCCACCTGTCTATAGCGGCCACTGTTGCCGTTTCCCTTCAGTGGCCGCTATAGACAGGTTTGACTGTATAAACCGTATTAAGCATCATTTCAAGGTTTAAAAACCTCCCTGTTTTGTTCTCGCTCTCCTCGTGTCGTCAATGTTGTCCCTCAGATTGTTTTGTAAGAAAGTTCAGAATTGCATTTTGTTGTATTTGACTTTTCCATGCTGAGATTGTAGCTTTTGAAAGGTCCTGGAGTGCTGTGTGGTGTAGCAGAGGGCTGACTTCACTTGGCTCAGTATCTCCTGTAAGAATGCCACACATGCATGAATGATGGGCTACAACTATGAACTCATTGGAAATACACTTATAATAGTAGTAGTAGTATCAGTGTGCCAAAAACAATTATGGATGTTGTTTACAATGTTTACACCTTTTTATTTAGCTCACTTTCTGACTATCCATACTGTATGCGGAATACAATAAACATACAGTATGTCACCATGACAATCGTGGCTGTCATTCACAGCAAACAGACTTCACTACGATGTGCTGCGTTACATGAATTAGCTTGGCACGGCCCCATCTCAACACTTTTGTCCGTGCTTATTGTGTTGTCTGGTGAGAGGCTACAGCATCTGAGCACGCTCCCGGGACCCTCCATCTCCTGACGGGAGGTCAAATTGTGAAGGTCATAGGGGTATGTCATGAGTGCCACCCCCTCCTTGCTGCACGAATGGCTTTTACTTTTCTTTGGCTCGACTTTTCCGTTAGAAGAAAGGAAAGTGTGCGCAGCTCAAGCTGGGTTGACATTTTTCTCCAAGTACGTCACAGGAAGACCAAAACATTTGCAGACTGTTTTCTGCCTTCATCATCACCACTATGACCCCTCCCCCCATCACTGGATG